>NW_020799095.1:4505491-4584164 GCF_003259725.1 Athene cunicularia
GGGAGGCGGCTGCGGGGCGCGCCGGGCTGCCCGGAGCGGGGGACAGTAGCGCCCTGGGAAGGAGACGGCTACCGGGGGACAGAGCTCGTGTTTGGAGTACGTCGAAACATGTGTATATATATACACATACGTATATATGTCAAAAATAGGAGAATCGGGTCGGTTATAAAGATCCCTCTGTGGGAAGGAGGCAGCGCACCTGCGGTTTGTAAATACCAAGACCTAGAGGGTTACATCGCTAATAACCGTGCTGAAGTGACACTTCGACATTTTTCATTCATCTCCTAACAATACTAAAAAAATGTATTTTATGATTCACAGATGTTTTCAATCTAGTGCATGTGGTGGTTGAATAAACTTAATTTTCTCCTTTTTTCAATTAAAAGGTTATGTTCAGTGTAATGTTCAATATCTTAAACGATTCAAAAATTCTCATATAGCTGAGAATTCATGTATATTTATAAATGGACATTACCCCTATAGCATTAAGTACTAAGTAGTCGTTTTTCCTAATAACTGAGCTTAATTTATCAGTTTCTGGAAAAATACAATTTCAGCTTATATGAACAAACCATCTAGTAAAGCGACATCGTTTTGTCTACTGCTTGTTAAAAGAAGCAGTAAAAATTTTCTTACATTTGAGTTCAGTGTTTCTTTATGAAGAAGATTGTTTTTATGTTGCACATTCTTTGTTACAGCTAACTAAAGCAGCTTTTACAACCTCAGCTATTGGATCAAATACTTGGGGTAGCATTAGATTTTGTTTTTTCTTTCCTTGGCACAAGTGTTTGTTTTTTCTTTCTGTGTATGAAATGAAACCTCTTGAACACTAAAGTGCAAACCAATGAAGGTTGGTAGAATAAAGGCTCTTCATAGAACTTGTCAAAACTGAGTATTTTTAATAACAGTTTTTAGTACAACAGCAAAATACTGAAATGTTTGAATCCTGAGGGTTTTCACAGAGCTGGATTCATCTCCCTTAAGTTTTAATGACACACAGCTTCCAAAAAAAGAAAAGAAGTAAGAACTGAGTAGATCAGGGAGACAAAGCACATAACTGGAAGGAACAAAGTTAACTCACTGTAGTATCTTCCTCTTATCAAGAGTTATTTAACTATTCACATGCATCTTTTGCAACTTAAGATGGGTCCCACAGTTAACCTGCTTTTTAAAAAAAAACCCAAACCACAGGACCCTAGTTTGCTCAGAAACCACCACACTTAATAGAAGATAGAGGTAGGGGTGACATACAATGCAGTAATCTGCTCATTTTAACAGCCCATCTCTCTTTTTCTCCCCAGCAATGTACAGCGGTATATGTGTCTGCGTGTTCCTTGCTGTGCTCTCAGCAAGCTCTTTCGGACAGCAAACTGTGGGCTCACACAATGAGAATCCACTGGCTGCTGAGCTTGAGCAGAGCTTGACAGAACATCACCGGCAAGTCCGCGCCCCTTCGTCTGCTGGCCCGCTGAAATCCGTGCCGCACCTGGATGGAGGCATTGACCAAAGAGCTAGCATCGGCGCTTTGTTGGCCAAGTATCTCCAGCAAGCCAGAAAAGGTACTGGTTATAGCCTACTTACTGCACTACTTCTGTGTCAGGGGAATTTCCTGCAGGGATACTGAGATGTTAAGATAACCCTGTCATCATCTAGCATGAATTCCTAGATAGCATGTAGATTTTGTCTGAAGTACAGAGCATTCTCTTATTTACTGCAAAGCTCCCCCCAAAAAAAAGATTTGTACACTGTCTCACTGACTGAGAGCTTTGTACAGGTAACTGAAAAACATGTAACCTACCTATCAGGTCATAGTTCAGCTTTTATTTTTAACTTACTATTTTCATAGCTTTATAATTACTTTGGTATTATTTCAGCATGTCGTATCTCAGATAAAATACAGTAATTGAATTTTCTTTGAACTTTTTAATTTAGTTAACCTCTTCCCTCCCTTTTTTTAAGTTAGAAGGAAAATATTTCTGAGGATCAATACAGACCAAATGGCTAACCTCACCTCAGCCAGAAATACCTGTACTGGGGAAATATTCTGAGATTTGGATTCTCCATGTATTTGTTCCCAGAGGAAGCTACAAAAGTGTGAGAGCTTTTGAAAGATCAGAATTTACATTTATGAATGCATTAACTAAAACCAGTGATAAGTAAAAGATTTGCCTCAAAATGTGTCGATTCCTGTTAGGTTTTCCATCTTAGGCAGCCTGGGAACACTTGCGGATTCTTGCAGTTACTTGAATCCTCCATGGCACTGTGTTTGTTACAAGGGCATGAAGCACTGGTAGAGTAGTGGAATTAAAGGGCTTCATTCTGACCACGTGATTTATTAGTCGCTTGAGGAAACAATTGTATTATATGCATGAGCTAGCCAGAGAAAGAATAGAGCTGTCCCTGTTAATATTTACATGGACACAGACACGTGCCGTCTTGCTACCAGTAAAAATGATGGATCCAAATCACTGAAACTCCCCCCAAGAAAATGTTTTTCCTTTTGAATTGTCTCATGCCTGTATTGCTTTGTGTCTCAATAGTGTAACACCATGGACAGCCTAATTGCTGTGGCCTTTTGACTGCCAGTCTTAGCAGAAGCCACCACAAATCTTGTTTACTTGCAATAGCTTCACTTCAGTCCATCCACTGTACTGCAGAGAAGGAGGATATCTGAGAAGCAAAGAGAGCTTGAGGATTACCTGGACATATAGACACTGAGAAATTAATTCACTCCCAGTCTCAGCCTGTGCTTAGGAAAAAACTTGCTTTTTGTAAGAGCTTTCTCCTCTCCTGTCTCTCCACACAACCTTATGCAGAACATTTAATCCTCCCCTCCTGATAGCTTCACTGCTGACCTCTGTACTGGGCAAAATTCTGTTCTTTTTTTGATGTCAGTCTGCAATTAAGAGATGCCACATGTATTTTATTCAGTCATACACATGCTTTTGCATACATAGAACAGGGTCAAAAGAGAAACAGAAAAAGGGCCACTTTTAATATAGTCTGAGAGATTTCATCTCATGTTACCAATTTGCACAATATTCATTAAGGAACTTCTTTTAGCAGTTCACATAATCTAATGTAAAAAGAATTTAGTTATGAAACTCCACAGTTCAGTGCTACACTTAAAGCTGCTGCTGAGTAAGAATCTTGCTGCAGGAGCCTACAAAGCAGAATCCTCATTACCCTTCCTCAGTGTAGTCACTGTCACCCACCTCAGTTCATGGAAAGTTTAACTCCTCATTCTAGTTTATGTAGCCATTATATGTCTAACATTTCCAAATAACTTAATCAGATGAAGTGAAAGAAAACCACTTTGAATTGAAGATGTCTTTTTGCTAAGTATTAATATGAGGGAGGATTTCCTGCATACATGTTAATTGGCACATATAATTAATTTTACAGAGTGACTGTTGGCAGATGATGGGATTTTTGTGACGTGACAAGGCTCTGGTTTGTAGATGTAGTTGCTAACTACAGAAAAGTTGAGTCACAGGAACAGGACAGTATTTACTTAATGAATGTTCCCATCAAAACATTATATTTTCATTTAACATAAAAGTTCTGGGCACACTTCAGAATCTCTGCAGAATACTCATAACTACTATATTAGTCACTTCTAACCTGCCTAAACCATAATACTCACTAGAAAATTCCATCTAGGGGCAAAGAGTCTGGGCATTTGCTAGTGTTAGCAGTCATCACTGATGGCATTTACCCTTGTGATTAATAAAGGGCTGATTTTGCCCAATATTTCCAGTTAAAACAATGAGAGAGTTAAATTCTCTCAAGAGGTTGAGGCTAGATGGCAGCCTCATAGCCAGAGTACTACGGTTTTCAATGTATTTGCTGTACATTGATTCTGCAGTATCCAGAGGACCTCTCTGGTGGTTTGAAGTAATCAAGGTGCTGTTAAGAAATTAAGTTTACTGTTTGTGACCCCTAGCTATCAATTAACTTCATCTGCAGACTTCCAGTGAAGAAGCCATTCTCATCAACTTAATTACGTATTTTGAATTATGAATGTGAATTTCATGGATTTTGAGCATTTAATGGTAGATGTTCTTTTCTAGAGATAATTAAATTTTTTTGTTTTGTTTAAGGTAAATATCTAAAACATGGTTGGGTTTAGGTTTGGTTTTTTTGTACTCTAACTCCCCTAACCCTCTGCAACCACTCACAAAACAGTGCAGTTGCTTTTGTTTTTAATGGAATGTGTTCATTATAAATCATTACATGAGGAAAACCTTGAAATACAAAAAGCAGAAAGTGACCAAGGGTGCCTTCAAAACACAAGAAACTGTAAGCATTTGTGTAGATTTAGAGTTTTGGTGTTTGATTTGAGCTTCTTTTCCTTTTTGATCAGTTCAGGTATTCCTGACGCCTCAGTCTGCAGTGAATATTGGCATATTGCATCTGTTCCTTCCTCACTCAAGGCTTAAACTCAGTCTGATTATTGGCAGATGTCAGTTATGGCTGTTTTTAGAGACTACAGAAAGAAGTAACTTACCTTGCCATGCATTTTTAGTTATGTAATGTGATGTCAAAACAGAGGATTACAGCCTTTTTTAAAAGCATTAATTCTCCTTGCAAATAGTTGGTATCTCTTTGATGCCTTAAGTAAGGAAGACAGAAAGGATAAGGAAAGATCAGAGATCAGCATCCAACCCTGCTGTGGAAGGAATTACAAAAGCTTTGGATAAGCAATGAAAAAAATCACATACCCACACACACCCCCACCCCCCAAAAAAAAAAAAACAAACAACAAACAACAAAAACCAAAACCCACAACCCTACAATGATAAGCACTGTATAATTCCAGCAATAGACATCTCTAGTTATAAATTCCAGACACAACTTTCTCCATTTCAGGACTATTCCCACTTTTCCACAAAACCTGTGATTTGTATTGCTACCCTGCTTGTTACTGAATTTGCACTGTAAGAGCTCCTGTACTTAGATTTATGGCTCTTCAAGCAACACAGGACTGTGGTGGAATCCTGTCTCAGGCCTGAGTCTGCTCCCAAGCAGAATTAATTTGCATCCAGAGCACCTCTCCCAATACCAGCAAGCAAGGGAGTGAGCTTAGAGGAAGAGGGAGAAATGGCTTGAACTTTTATCTCCAGTGAAACAGGAAGGAAGAAGGAGAAATTCACCCATATTCCTTCCTGGCAGCCAGAAGCAGAATGCTCCTGCAGCAGGAGAGAGAAAATTATCTGTTTATTTTATGATTTAAAAAACCCAAAAACAAACCCCAACAAAGCCACTTTCAGGACATTACCCATAATGTTTCTATGATGTTTTCCCCAATGACATAATGCTGTTACATGGTCTGTATTGTCAGACAGTTTCAACTATTGCAGACATCTGCTAATGAGTACAAAACAGATGAGAAAATGAATGAACCTGAAAAATGTATCTGCTCTCCCAAATGCTTTTTCTCTAGGTCCCACTGGAAGGCTCTCAGTTATGGGAAACAGGGTACAGAGCATTGATCCTACACACAGGATAAATGACAGAGACTACATGGGCTGGATGGATTTTGGACGCCGCAGTGCTGAAGAATACGAGTACTCTTCCTAAAGAAGAGCAAACTATAGCAACAGGAAAAAATCACACTCCCATGTCTGTACATAAAGAGAAAAATTAACTTGTCCTCTTTGAATCAGTGTTTTAAAATATATCATGTATTTGATGTAAATTTGTCTGTAAGACTATACAATGCAATATCTACATATGCAGAATTTTCCAGAAAATGTTTTCTTTCTTTTGTGGTTTCTCATACATTGATATTATATTAAAATGATTTCACTTATCCCTTCTTGTCCTGTCACCGCGTGTTGCTGCAGGGTGTCTTACTATAAAGAGAGGCAGGAAAATGCCTTCATTCGGCAATGTAAATATATTCCGTGTGTTGAGTAGTCAGACAAATGAGCCACTTCTCAGAGAAGTCTTTTGTCAGTCCCAGTAGCTGTGAACTCCTAAGGGGAACTTGTCCAAATATAAACACAACAGCACAATACTGCCAGAAAAGGCCAGCTGTCTTCATGGTGACCCCGTTTGTGAAGGACTGAGTTACACACTAAGCCCACGTGTTTGTAGTGAATAGTCAACAGTGCTAAAACTGAAAGAAAAAGAACGACACCAACCTGTTTCATCTTCTGGGCTTATTTATTTTATGTTGTGAACTAAATGTGAAAGTTTTGCTGATGGCTGCAAATCACGGAATAAACAGAGCATTCCCTGCTGTGTGGTGAGCCAAGCGTTCATTTGGGGAGAGGTTGAGGACAGTTCCCAGAACAGAGCAGAAGGTGATCCTGACGTGGAGGAGGTGTCAGAGCAGACTAGTTACGGTATCCTAAAAGGAAACCTGTCGCTCCCGAGTATGACAGAGGCAGCCTGAGTCAGCTATTGCCCACGGTGGGGGGGCGAAGGAAACAGATTGTGCCCAGCCCTTACCTGGCACAGCAAGGCGGAGAGTCCCCCACTCACAGCTGGGGAGTGATCCCAGCTTGTGCAAACCAGCACCCCAGGGACTGTCCGGAGAGTCCCCTCACAGTTGTCCTGCCTGCCAGCGGGCAGGCTGCTAAAAGTGTTCTGCCTGCTCTCCTCTCCTTCATGGCAGGTGAGCCCTCCTGTGGCTCCTGGGTCTGCTTCAGCAGCTGGTTCTCACATTTAAGGAATTCCATGAACTGAAAAAGGAGGTGATTTTGCGTTGCATAATGCACAGAATTTCTCCCAAATGCGTGCATTAATAAGGAGAGCATTTGTCACATGCTGAAAAGCAGGTGCTTGCCAAAGGAAAGAGGTAGGTGAAAATCTCAGCAGCAATTTCTACAGCAGCTAATAGACAAAAACAATATATAGAAACTATGACATGGAAAATATTTGTACTAAAATAAAATTCTACAAAACCAAGAAGATTCAGAAAAAAAAAATATTCCAAGGGCTAAACACAAAACCATTTTGAGGTGTTTGCAACAGCAGCTGGGAGAGCAGACAGCACCACAGAAATCTCCAATGAAAGGGGGACTTCAGCAAATGGTAAAGGGGGAATTTCATCTCCAGTGAACACCAAATATTTTTGTGGCTCTCATCTTGAAAACATGGAACTGCTTTTCTACATGAACTTTTCTTCCTCTCAAGCTCCTTCCAGTCAACCAGTTCTAAGCCACCTTTCAAATCCTTTCCAATGAGTCCCTGAACACCTGAAGTCTCTCCTTAGTTTTGACTATTTCTCACAGGAAAACAGTCCAAACTGCCCATTTCTCCAAAACTTTCAAACAACAGATTAAAACCAATTAATCTTTTTTTTTTTTTTTCAAACAGAGGAAAATACAAATTAATCTCAAAATTCATAGATTAAAACATTTCCCACCGAAGTGATGTTTCTTTAAAAGCAACTTGAGAGAAAACTACATTTCTACTTCACTGTCTTTTAAATTAATGACAGGAACCTTCAAACAACATTTTAAAATGTTTCTATCCCTGGCTTATTTAATGAAGAATATAATATGGTAATATTGCAGGGGGGCTGGGGTGGGTGATGCTACAAATCTAGCCTTATTACCGCAAAATGTGGTCATTAGGGAAAAAACAAACCTTTTTTTTGTCCTCTGTCTCATTTCCTCCAGGCAGGGGAATGGAGGGACAAAGATGTTCCCTACATTCCTCTTTCTTCTGAAGGTCTCTGAAGATGTCTATGAAAGTACGTGGCCCTCGCTGCAGCCAGGTGATGGTTTTGAGGACTTTTACAGGGGCAGATGCCCCAGGACAGGGGCATCTTTTCATTACACATAAAATGGTTTCACCACCTGGCTGCTCACAAGGCTCCCAGATAAGAGGAGCCCCATGGCCCCATCCTTTGCCATGCAAAACTTCCCTGTGAGCAAGACCATGGTCTCTGGGGCAGCTTGGGGGTCTTCACTGCCCTTGCTGTTACCAGGGTTGTGCCTTTCTGTATCCCCAACAAGTGAATAACTTCCAAGGCACCATTCCCAGCCACAAAATAATGCTTCCACCCCCACCAAGCCACCATCACCGTTGCCTTTGACTAAGCACTTGTTCATTTTAAATCACAAAATATCAATTATGGAAAAAGTAGTTTCACCTGTGAAATCTGCTTTCTCCTTGTGACACGACTGCAAGCAAAGTTGTCTGGTTTTGAAAGTGATTAAGAGAAAACATTATTTTTCTTTGCCAGCCCACCACCAGCGTGACATTTGTAAGTAATCACATCTGCCACCTTTCCTGGATGCCAGAGAGCTTCAGAGAAAACTTGGTCTAATTTTTTTTTACAGTCACTGCACACACCGGTTTTAATATTTAAGGTGTACCAGTGCTGTAAAATAGACAAGAGGAATAAACAGACTTGCAGGAACTCACCTGGCATCCAAGTAAGTATTGAAAAGATACAAAATTTAATATATTTTTTTTCCTATCTCCAGACTGAAGACTCTAGCCAGTCGGTACAAGTAAATGAGGGCCCTCTTCTGACTGGGCATTGAAATCACTATCAAATGAAAGTGCTTTGCAGCTGGTCTGATCCTGCTGCTGTTGGCTGCATTTGCAGACTCTTCTTGGGTCCTCCTGTCTCTCAGTCTTTTAGCAGAAAACATCTTACTGAACCTCACTGGCTTTCAGGCAGGTGTTGCATTGCCCAGCCCTGACAAATCTGCCTGGATGGGAGCACTGGGCAGAGCAGGAAGTTCAGGATTGCAAGTCAGGACCCACTGGCCTAAATTATGCCAGAGTCCCTTTTTATCACTTAAAATCCAGCTCAGGACTATCATGGTTTTTCAGGTGCTGCTAAAATACAAACTTGTAGCTGCAGGGGATGTCTCCATTCTTAACACTCACAGGAGTGCTGGTGCAAGGGCAACTGCAGTAATCATCAAGTTAAGAGGAACTGTTGCTCAAGAACACAGTACTGTTTCTGGGGACAAAGGGGAGCTGGCTATAAGCAGCTTAGCAACATCCTCCTCCTCAAAACATCTGTCACCTGCTCCTCTGGGAGCAGAAGAAATTCCCCTGATGGGAAAGGCTGCTGAGACACCATTCAGCTCCGGGCTGACCTGGAGGTGCTAATCGGAGCTGAACAGCGTGGTCAGCCAGTTTGGGAAAGTCAAGCAATGTCCAGGGCATTAGTGAAGCCACCCTCCAGGCTCTGTTTTAACCCAAGGAACACAGCAGCCTTGGGGATGGAGCCCTTGCAGCTGGGTAGGAGCCCCTCGGCTCCAGCGAAGGCTTTGGGCTGAGAAGTGCCTCGCAGATTTCAGCAGGTACAACAGCACACTGGCACAGCCTCCTGGTGCTTGTCTGGGAGGTGTTTCCCAGCACTGCCAACTCACTGACATTTAATTTAGCTCAACTCAAATGTATCTTTATGGAAGGCCGTGGGTAGGGGCTAAATTAACACTGGCAAAATAGCAAATCGATGCCTTTTTGCATTTAAAGACAGCTTGTTTTCTCCATGTGCTTGGTTCAATTCTGTTTCAGCTTTATTAACTTTATTTCAATACAGGTGCTGGGCAAATCTCTGTGAACAGAGCAGCTTAACTGCAAACTCCATGTGAATGAGCGGGTAAGAGCCTGTGGTTCTGCCCTTGCAGGGCTGAAAGGGCTCTTCCTGGGAGTGAGGGGAAATCCAGGCAGCCCCCCAAGAGCAAGGGAGCACTCACACCCCGGGGGTGGAGCAGGTCTCCCCAGGAGCTGGGGCAGTGTGTAAGAGAAACCTCAGCTGCACCAGTGTCCCTGATCCTAAACAGTTTCATCATTTCAGACAGGAATGTGTGTGGATCATGCTCTGCTCTCCACAGTTTGCTGCATCACCAGCCCCTCTGTCCTCGCTGCATGGGGGACAACAGCTGGGCTGGGCCAGGGGCACATTGCAGCCAGATGTTGCCAGCTGCAGCCCAGCTCTGCGTGTTTCAGTGAGTGCAAACCAGTCTGTCCCTCTCCACCGCCTAAGAGGAGAAATTTGCAAGTCAGAAAAAATGCAAGCGTTCCAACGTCCTAGCAGAGCAGTGAAAGGTTTTTCTATACGTTTGATTTTTGTATCACCCGAGTTCTTTAAAATGCTCTTAAAGAAAGAAAAAATTCTGGCTGTGAACTTGTTAAAGCTTTAAACATTCCTAAGTGCCTGTGTCAATTGAAAAGCAATTGGATTCAGCACAGCTTGAAACCTATTTCAGCAGGACAAAAATCCCTATAATCTTTTAAATACAAGCATTATTGGCTTCTTGAATATATGCCATTCTCACATGAAAGCCCACTGCCTACGTTACAGCTAAGGACTTTGCTAAACACCAATAACTTTCAGCCTTTTATTATTTTCCTTGTTATTCTGTGGTCTCAACCAGCTTGTTAGTAGAATTAAAGCAGGTCTGAACGGCACCCAGCGAGATGCCACAGCACGGCTGAATACTGATTCTTCAACGTGAATACGAGCTACAGGCAGCAGATCCTATCTGCGCTGAAGGAAGGCAGGACACATCTCACTGATAGTGCTGGACTTTCCAATTTGATGTGGAGAGCTGCTGGCAAATGTGTTCAGGAAGTCGAGAACAACTGTTAAACCTCTGTGCACTACATCATGTTGCGGGGCCATCCAGTGCTTTGGAGACATGCAAAAGTCAGCTGGGAAGAGTCTCAAAGGCTGGAATACCAGTCTTGGCTCTCCAAAGAACATCTTACGTGTCCACAGTCCAGCCTTAGACACACAATCCTTGGCAACTCACCCTCCTCTCACCTCCAACCCAGCTTTCAGAGGTGGATGACCACGTTCCTTGCTGTAGCATGGTGAAGACATGTCCAGTAAGGTTTCTGATGTTTAGATATTGCAAGGATGGAGTACCCTTTCAGAGCAGAGGCACCAATTCATCAGGCATTTGGCTTTCTGAGGTTTAGTTTAGGCAGTAATTCTGTTCTGCTTGGAATCATCTGAGTACATTAAATACATTGGCTGAGTTTCCAGATAGCTCATGCAGTCTTTATTGCCCTGTGGTGTAATTTACCATCCTGAAGGAGAAACTAAGACACTCTCCAGCATTGTGTCCAGAAGCAGAAACTGGGTGTTTCCTCCAAAATCCACTGAAATCTCTAAGGTGAAGCATCTCACAGAGAACAGTCCTGCACCCTGGTAGTTCTCCTATCCTTGCACAATCTCCAGTTGCTCCTTTTGTATTTTGAGGAGTTGGGCCTGACTTAGCCTTGATTTCCCTTGACCTCAGTGGGCTGAACTTACTCCCTTTGGTTTCCCTGTGGCCTTGTCAATGTGGATTTTTTATCAATTTTCTTTTCCCAGGAGTACAATCTTGAAGCCCAGCAGAGCCTTCAATGAATACTAAACGTGTGGATATTCATGGCTGTTTAAACCCAAGTTTCCCTAGAGTTCCAGGCCTTTGAGAAAGCTGGATTTATAATTCGCCTTCAGAGGTGTGGTAACTTGAAAGTTGGTAAATCCACATGCACTCGCTTATTAAACACCATTGCTGTTCACTTAGCTGGCACAGAAAATGTCTGTCTCCAAAGAAAGAAGTGAACAAACCCATCATTACATGCCTCCTTCTAGATACTTTTTAAAGTCAGAAAATAACAAAATAGAAGAAAAGAACCCCAAGTATTTATTGTTTCCAAAGCCAAATATTTAGATCACTGCAGGAACATTCATGCACACCAGCAAGGATAAGTTAGGGGGGAAAAAGCTATTAATTTTGGAAGAAAAGATGATACCCCAAAAATATGCTTCTTGTGTTACAGAAAACTCACCTGACCCTAAGCGTCGCCAGAGTGCCACAGCACCCAGCACGGCTCAGCAAGAAGTGACAGCAGCTGAGAGGGCTGTGCAGACAACAGCCAGCACCTTTCCACATTGAGGGGCAAGGCAGGGAGGCAAACCCAGGCCAGGGTCGTACGCAGAGAGGGCTGCTGCCACAGAGACAGACTAGAGCAAGAAGTGAGCAGAGCGCTTCAGAGCTGCTACGCTGGCAGTGTCACAGTGGGATTTTTCGTTCTCTTGGGCCAGAGCCATGTACCAGCATGAAAACACAGGCTAGAAGCTCAGACAGCATCAAAGATTAGGCCTGATCCTTGGCTCCCCAGGCTGGGGGCTGATGGCATATTTCACTTGAGCACATAACCTTCCCATCTCAGGGGAGAGCACAGTGCCCCTCTGCTCTACAGCAGCTCCTGCAGCAGAATAGCTCCCACCCTGCGTGGGCAAGCAGTTTTCGAGAGCGCTCTGAGCCATGGAAAGAGCTGGGGAACACCAGGGTACCCTGCTCTGAGCAGCAGACAGAAGCCAGCGGCTACTGCAGGTACAGCAAGGACTGCCAGCACAGCCTAAATCCCACTACACACGGAGCTTGCAAAATCAAGGACAGCAGGCTATTTAGGGCAAGGAAATAGTTTGCACAGAAACAACATACATTTGTTTTGCCATTTGTGAGAGCTCACAATTAATTTATTTAAGCCCTGAATGACCCTTTGAAAGCATTTATACAACCAACAGCCTCCCCTAGAAGTCGGTGCAGGAGGCGGGTTTCTGCAGGACTCCCCAGCACAGCAGCAGCCGGGCTGGCATAGAACCTTGCAGGGAACTGCATTATGCTCAGCTTAATTTTTGTCACTCATACAACTGCCTTACAAACCTTCCTGGGTGCAATCAGCTAATTTTACCTTCCCATTTTCTGCTGCACATTCATTTCTTTTGCCTTTCCTGACTCAATACACCACTGTGATTTGTCCCCTGATGGCACTTTCAATGAGCTCAGGGGTTGCAGCTTCTGACCAAGGCAACAACCAAAGGGATTCGGGAACTGGACTTGCGGGGCTGTCTCTTCACTCCCAGAGGCCCAGGAAAGTACCTCATGAATCCATAAGCACCTGACTTTGTCCACTGCAATGTCCAGATAAAACACAAAAGCCTGTAAAAAAGACTTATCTAGTCTGTATTAAAATATGAAATTTTACCTCTAATAAGAGAAAATAACTTCCTCAAAATGCTCATATCTTAATACTAGTCTTACAGTAAGATACATGCAGGTAGACCCTATGATTGCAAAACTCTACAATTTAAGTGGAAGTCCTTCCAGGCTCATGACTGACTGAGAATATTTGCTTTTTAAAGAGGGAGGGATGGAGCAGGTCCAGATGGACCAAACAATATCCCGATATGGTATTTATTGCTAACAGAATGCAGTTTTCTCCAAGCAGAACTTTCCTCTTTTAAACCTTAAGCATCAACTTTCATTGATAGGTCCCACTACAAGTACTCATGAGGGCTTTCCTCCTCAGTCTCTCTTCCGCACACATCTGTGATGGCTTTCAGATTTCCTTCCCATTCACACCTACACACCCTCTGATCAGTTACACAAATCCAAAATCCTACTCACTGTAAAGCCACAAGCACCCTACGGACCAGCCTCAGCTGCCCCCCCTTCCCAGGAGTGGCACTTGCTTAACTGAGCCTGTCCTCAGGCATGGAGGGCTGGATGCACTGTACTCATGTTCCCTGGATCCCTCCCGTTAACCATTAACTTTCTGATCCTGAGCCTCACCCAGGCTTGGGGCTGGGCAGACAGGAGGGCTGAGTCTCTGTACTCACTGACACAGTACCTGGATGTGCCCAGCATGGCATCAGCCCCTCTCGCATTTGTCACATGGCACTGCGTCATACTAATGCAAGCCCTCCAAAAGTTTATTTTGGCATTACTGCCCTCCAGTTTTCTCTCTGTACCAATTATGTGATATAAATGGTATTATTTGTCCCTCAAAATCACACACATTTCTCAGTGTAGGAGGCTGTCTAATCTTTCTATGAATTATTGTCTCACTACGCTCTCCTCCAAGCTCTTCTATCATTACTTAGCTTCCACCATGTGTACAGGAGCTTTCGAGCTTCTCAGTACGTGGTGTTTAATCAGTGGGCTGTTTCCTCTCTCAGTAATGAAGACACCAGCTAACAGCAGACCTCACTTCTGTCTCTGTTGGAAAACACAACATGTTTCCTCCTTACTCTGTACTTTCACATTCTGTCACTACAGATTTTGCATCATATTAGGCAGAATTCACACCACTCTCCCACTCTAAATACACAAACCACACAACAGCCAATTCTGCTTTCTTGGAACTCAAAAATAAAAACTCATTCACTTCTGTATTTTTTGTTTTCACCTAAGTTTCACCAGTTCCAGCAATCTTAAAATCTCAGAACTTTTCAACCACTTATTTGCCTAAGAATTAAAAAACTAAACCTGGTGATAACCTCTTATTTTTGCTTTGACTGAGAGATGAAAGCAAGGGATCAAGGTGGAAGATATAGCACCTTAGAAGAACAGGAAACAGTTGAATAATACACAACAATGCAACTTTTCTGTTATTTTATTGATATTAGTGAAGAAAAATTTAAATTTCATCTTTCTGATGTGTTACAATTGCTTTCTCTGGTGGGTGGACAGCTCCTACTGCTTATTTAAAGGCTAAATAATACTCCCCAATTGTATAATTAACTTCTACACTTTTAAGTTCTCATATGGTATTGCTTTCTTCCTCTGGGTATATAAAATGGTCCATTAAGTCCATGATAAGCAACTGTTATTCTAGCTACTGGTTTAAGATACATTCAAATAAAAAGATACTTAAATTTACTTGCAATAAGTGCACACACAGAACAGCCAAGAGAGCTGATGACGTATTACTAAAACATTGTAAGTTCATAGAATAAATAGAAGTCTTCAAACACATGCAGTACCCAACCGATGTGTTTTTTCTTTCTCGAAAAATATCCTTAGTGTCCATATCACTAACGCAGTAACTACTTCATTCAGAAAAAACAAACCACCACCCACCTATCTCTCGTCACAAAGACTAAAAGACAGTTTCATTTGTACAAGAAATTATCAGTGCTAATGATTTAGTAACAGTCTGGTACAAACGGCAATTCACGGCAATTACATGTAGTGTGATTATGGTAACAAATGGGGAGCTTGATTTAGATGCCACAAGAAGTGCAAGGAAAAGAAAGTGGATGTTAAATCCTCCCCACTTCTCTCCTTCCCCCCGCTTCTAGAAAAATGTATGTTTCAGCTCAGCTCTAGAAACAAACAAGCTCCCTCCAAGTCTGTTCTAGTTCTGGAAAATTTCAATTCTTTCTAGAAGCACCCAGCAGAAGCTTGGTAAAACAGAGAACAAAATTGCAATATAAATTAGGATCACCTGGCCGTAACTAAAGGTTGTGTGAGGTCCTTTGTTTCTTTTCTGGAAAAGTGGGGGTTATATGTTATATAAAGGATGTGTTTTTTCAGTTTAAACACACTGTGGAATAAAGCATTTCCCATATTTTTACTTCTGCTAAAGGTCCAACTTTGAATGAAAAATCTCTCTGTGAAAAAAGAAATCAGAAAATGGGTGGGGAATACTCTCACCTGGCATACAAGGCCATGGTCCTTGACATGCATGAAACCTGAAGATCAGCATGAGGACTGCAAGTTGCTCTTTCTAGCTCGTACCATTCCGTTACTAAATGTTTTTTGTGGTTCTCTGCTGAGGTTTCAAGGCCGCATCTGTTCCTAATACTGTTTTTGCTACATGTTCTTTTATAACATTCTTATCTGTCAATCTGTTCCGCAACTTTGACTTCTAGGAAGTCACTGCTATGTTTACCTCATGAGTTGTGAAAACTGTTTTCTTTGGGGGCACTGACAAAGTATGTTTCACTGGCAGCAACACACAGTAAAGCATTTTTCCCTTCCACAATCCAGTGCAGCATTGAAATACAAAACAAAATAAAACAAAAATAAAGTTGCACAGAGCGTAAGCGTTCCAAATGAAACAGCAGTGGTAGGAATATGTCAATATTCCAGGTACCCAGTAGGCCTGCTGACCTCAACACAGTATTAGTTCAAGTTTATCGTTTTGTGGAGGAGCAGAATACAGAACAGAAAAAAAAAAGTTCCATCCATTCAGGCATAATAGCCAGGCACTCCAGTAACTCAGCTCAACTCATCTACAGAAGCAAAATTGTAACTACCACATGTTAAACCGAGAGCTTTTTTTAGGTATTTAATGAAGAACAAATGCTCCCATGCTTCAAGTGATGTAATGCGAGGTCTCACATAACACATTCAGTAGCTTCCCCATGCACCTTCAACTCAAGTTAGGCTAGCTACAGAATTCACGTTTGTCTAGTCAAGTTATTTTTTGTTGGTTTTGTTCTTTTGTTTTTTTCAGTGCATCTTAAAAAAACCCTTTTCAAAAGGTTAGCAAGTTAGCCTTAATACAGCAATCTTAATGTAGAGCCTTTTGCACTCAATTGAACAGTAAAATAATCCAATTAGTTACAATAGATCTGGTACATATTTACACATTTTATACAAAGTTTACATATTTCTCCCATTAGGCACGAAGTTGATTTGTCAAACTCAAAAGGCAATGAAGGGGCAGTGGAGAAAGGAAAAGAGGATTGGAGAAAAAATCTGAGTATTTTTATTTAAAAAGACTAGCTGTAAAAATAAAAGTCCTTCATCGTAAGCTAGTTTGCTTCGGGAGCTTGGTTCCCATGAGGATCCCCGAAGTGAGAGATGTTGGGCCTTTCATCTGCATGCTGGAACCCACCATGGTGGGGAAGCTCCGATTCCTTCGGATGCCAGTGTTCAGCTGGATGCCCCCGATGGCACTGGTCACGGCAGGGCAGCCCAATGGGAGACCGTCTGGTGCCAGACCTCCAGGAACAAGGGCCCTCACTGGTCCTTGTGCCCCACAGAGAAGAGGTCCCTGGTCATCAGTTAAAGAAGGAGCTGACGTTTGTCCTGAACTCACAACTTTGGCGATGCCAAACCTCTTGACTTTGTCCACAAGATTCAGGTTGGAAACAGACACATCAGTCTGACTTTCACTGTTCCTGATGTTCTTTTTATTCCTCACCTCCTTCAAGATTGAGCTAGCAGGCTTCGAAGCCAAGAAGTTGTCGTAAGGTGGGCTGGTGCACTTGAATTCAAAAGATGGAGGGGATGAAGAAGGTGTCTGCATGGGTGAGTTTGGTGGAGTGGAAGGAATGATCGCCATTTTAGGGGGGTATGTGTTCAGGAGGGTGCCTTTGCTGGCTCTGTCCCAGCTTTGTGGATTGTACACTGCTGCTGAGATGCCCCGTTCCTTCAGCAGCCACACCAGCCCCAGAGACGTGCTCATTGTCGTTGTGGATTCCCGGAGGTTAGTGAAGGATTCAGCCAAACTCAGACGCCGAGGAGTACAGGGAGTAGCCACTGGGGTGCCTTTCAAGTTGCTAATGCTGCCACAAGCTGGAGTAGGTGCTGCGTTAAGGCTGAAAGCAAAGGAACAGGCAAATTATTCTCTCCACTAGGGAATTAAGACTTACTGCAAGCAAGATTTTTAACCCCGAGCAAGGCCTTTTATCCATTTTGAGCGTGCACAGAAAACTGACAGTTCCCAGCTTCTCATAAATGTGATGGCAAGAGCAAAAACATCATCTCTTATGAACCACATCTCTCCACTTTGCATACTTCACCGCCCAGTCTCACAGGATTAATGCATTCCTCAGCACCCACCACCACATTTCTTCTGATAAACACACAGAACTGCTAGTCCTTCTAGTACTGCTGGGTCATAGCAGAGACAGTGGCAAGGGAGGAAGGGAATGTATCTGCTCTGGAAACATTTATAGCAAAGCTCCTGGACCTTGGCATTGTCACCAACATGCATTTTTGTGTTGTCAAACCCTTCTTCCCTTCTTATGTTGAAATTGCTTTCATTTAAGGGGAAGGGGATGGGGGATCTAAATTTTGATGGGGATGCACAATGCTGTGAATAATCATCAAAAGTGATGAGAAAAATAGTCATGCTCTTGGTTGTCAATTGGCTAATGGGTAACTGATAACTCAGCAGCAAACCAAGAACAACAGAGACATTCTACTGTTGATTTGGTAAAACACTGATTTCTATAGTTTGAAACATTGATAAATTGCTCCCCAATTCCAGTTCTCTCTTCTCAAAATAAACTATGTACAGGTAGCGAATAAAAAATATTAAATGGGCAATAAACTGCACATATAGGACAAGTGACTGACACTACATACTTGAGTTTGGTGCTATCTTAAGGCATTTTGTTTTCTCAAGCACACTACTGACAGTTAGGGGTTGGGATTTCCTGAGGCATATCAAATGGTTTTCATTCTGGCAGATTGTCCTCTCCTCACAAGCTGACCATCTCAGTGAACACGGACTCAATGCAGCACCTATTTCCAAAGAATTACCAACACGAAGGAGACATTCCAAATCCTTTATGCTACAGTATGAGATCTCATGGACACTGAGGTTTGTGCATTTCTGGCACTACAGCGCCATCCTTAAAAATCTTGTTCCTAATAGATCAGGTTAGCCACAGCATGTTTACCTATGGGCAATCCCCACTCAAAATTTATGGCAGTCCAAGGTACACCACTGATTAAACAAGGCATGGTATACTCAGGTATTCCAGAAACGAGGCATGTGGGACATCCATGACAGTCTAAATTCATGTCTATTTGGGAAAATACCAAGAGTTCTGCGCACCTTTAAAAAAAACTCTCCAACTTTTTCTAACCATGGTTCTTGCCACATATACACATACAAAAAATTGAATTCCATGGTAATATTTTCTAGGCATGGATTCATCCCCTCTAATTGCATTTTAAAAGTCTTGAACAATGGAACACTTGATGCTAACAGAGAATTCACTGACCCGATAGCTCACCACTGCTCAAAGAAAGAAATTTTCCCCTTCATCTTGCCAGGTTAGCAAGTTGAAGACACTCAGCAAAGAGCCAGACAGAAACTAAAGCCAATGTAAGACAGTGGGACAACTAAGCAGCTGGGAAGGGAAGAAACAAGGGAAAGAACAGGATCTTCCCTGTTCAGCAGAGCCATGCTGTTGGACTGGCTCAGCCATACACACAGCTAACTTAAGTTGGGTTCTCTGTACCAAGAAATGCATCAAACAGCCGCACTGTTGTCATCTGATTGGATTTCAAGGTGTAGAGAAGACTCAGGCCAATGAATGAATTGCATCCTTTTCACCCAGATGGACAGAAGGGCCTAGATGATGTCTTGATTGGAATCTGCAGTCTCATTTCACCTTACTGAACTCTGTATACTTACTAAACTCTGTATAGCCAACACTACCATGCCTGTCAGGTTAGACACCCTGAAATGTTTTGTTTCTGAGCCACAGTTTCTGATGAGCTTAGAACATCATCTAATGAGTGCTCAGGTGACACGAGTTAACATAACACTACAAACTCTAGTCCAGTGATTTTCTAAAAATCAGCAGCACTTTCATATCTTTAAGGGACTCCTTAATTAAGGAATACTAGCCTAATGCTATGAAGTCTCAAGTCATGCCTTCTTTTCATGGCTAAATAGGATCTGACTCGCACGATCTCTACAGTGATTTGGAACTGTACCAACTTCTAGCGTAAGCAAGTAAAACTGCCAAAGGATTTTTACCCTCCAGTTGTGATTCAGCAAGAGGAATCCCATATATTCCTCCCTGTAAACTGTTTGAGAAAACTAGTATTAAGGGTGGTGAAATGTGAAAAGCAGAGCCTTGCTAAATGACTCCAGAATTGGTCTTCTTGCACCCCCCTGTGTGCTATGGCTGCCAGTGCATGTGGCAAATGTGTCAAATTCTCATGTCCTCCTCTTTCTGCCTGAACTGCATCATCAGCAGAGAGCTAAGGAGGCCACACACACCCACTGCAGCAGCACACACATGCACTCTGAAGGCAAGGCTGAGTAGAAAGGAGAAGGTAGTTCACAATTCTTCTCTTAAGTATTGATTAAAGCTTGTCCGTCATAGCTCTGATTTCAGTTCGTGGTGGAACTAAAGAGCAATGACAGCCACTGCGATGCATCTCCCACACTGGCACAGAAGTACAGAAGTCTTGCAAAGCATGAGGAAGGGTAAAGAAAGAGAACTTACTGCGTGAACTGACTTTCTACAGGGTAGGCCCAAGTACGTTTTGGAAACCCAGAGAAAGAGTGTTAATTATCAGGCTTCTAAGATGTCCTAGTCATGAAATGTAAACTACAGCACTCCAAGGGCTTAACTCCAACAGCTTCACTCTTTCCAGCTCCAGATTTCAGTTGCACAGATATTTAGAATAGAATTTCTACTAATTTGTCTTGTCAGCACAAGTACACACTACAGTGCAATTAAAAAAAAATACATCCTTGCAAGAAAGCAGTTGTTATGTAGGTGTTACTTTTTCTGGTTTTTACATCATTTTGGTATTGCTTTAACCAGGAAATATCTTCCCCATCAAACTAACCAACACTGCAGAGCAGTCTGGATGCAATCACAGAAACAGACTCAAATTGGCCTCAGCAACTCAACCCAGTGACAATTTCAGAGTTAAGAGTGAGAAAAGAAACAAATAAATGAGCATCTCATTTAGCCAGATGAAATTTAGTCAGGTTAGAGGCTAGGTTAAAACGCAACCAGGTAGGTAAATACCAAAACTCTTTGGGTTAGCTGGTGCCACACACACTAGCATTCCTTGTACATGATCCTGCCAACAGAGGCTGCTGGCAGTGTTGCTCACCCCCTGCCACGCTGGGTCATAGTGTCTGCCCTATACCTCCTCTCAGCATAACGAGACATAATGCAGTTTCCTCGTCCTCCTCACATGACCTGTGAAGAATCGTTTATAGTTGGTAAGGAGGAGCTTCTTAAACGTGTCTGCTGAAAGCATCATATTGTTTATTATGCTCTTTTTCCTCCTGAATGGATGATGAAATTTAGCTTAACTAAGGCAGTTGAAAATGTGCTGAATTTAGCTGTCAGTAATGGCTGATCTGTTAGATTTAGTGACCAATGTAATAATAAGTTTATTATGACCACAGTTAACAGCAATTCAATGACAGCATGAAAATTAAAACAGAACTGCAGCCATATAAAAGGATCTCTTCAGTAACAGTGTTGAAAGACTGACAGAAAAAAACAAAAATCAGACAGGTCACAATTCACTTAGTTCAGAAAGGGACGTAGAAAAGTTACATTTAATCATCATCCATTTTATTTCCACCTCGCAGGTTTTCATATTTAATACCCTTACTTTTCATGCGTCCTTAGGCAGTCAGGGCCCATCTCATGTCTAAATAAGTCTAGACACATCATGTCTGAATGGGGACCTACACAATGGTACACTCACACACAGGAGCTGGAAAGGGCAGAGAAAGTGATGAGGCTTGGTCCTTCCAAACAGAAAAAACATTCTTTAAATGCTGATTTGCTAAGGAAGGAAAGTTTCCCTCTTTAGGTAGGAAAGTCACTCACCCTCTCTGGTTCTCAGATCTTCACCATCTATAAGGCTATAAATTGCCTCCTATCAGCATGTACTGCCTATACATGTCAACTGCCATTACTGCTCATAGTCTGGCTACTACGAACTCATATCCAACAATTACACCAAGAAACAAAGTAGACATTTCCCTTTTTTCGATTAAGACATACGTCCTCCTCCATTCCTCATGTACTTCCTGGACACCATTCTACATGTCTTTACCTGTGCATCTCTTTTTCTTCTGTGCTGAAGATACAGATTTTCTTCTTCCCAGAAAAATGTCTCTCAATTGTTGTGAGAGACCACGTTCTGTGCATTCACACATAAGGACTACAACTAGTTTGGGATCGAGGGTAGCCAGGTTTGTATACTGGAAGCCAACTTAGGTGTATCTGTTCCTGCAATATTTTAAGTAGAGACAACTTTTTTTTTTTTTTTAAGCTAAAATTTTGCTAAAATTTTAGCTAAGCGTTGCACGTGTCTCTCAAATAAAATCACACTGAGGTAACTCAAAATGGGAGGAATTATTTGGGGGTGTGTTGTAATTCACCATTGTGGCTAATGCTTTTTGCTTATGCCATTAATTTGTGTTTCCTTACAGGGAAAACTCTGACAGAGCTGAATGCTTTGCCATCAGGGTAAACCCTTACCTTGGCGTGACTCGTGTGAGTTCATCGGAAGGGTGCAGAATGCGGCAGGTGGTGAAGGTGAAGGTGGAGTTGGTTTGTGACATGCACTTCCCAGGATGAGGTACTAAATTAAAAAAAAGCAAATTCTTTGCATTTTACACAGAAAAGGGGAAAACCAAAGTTCTGTGTGCTGATAAGACAGATGCAAAAAGTGATGAGGTACCTCAGACAGGATCAATGCAAGAAAAGTGAAATACAGAAGTGCTACAGTCTTCTAACAGACACTTGTTCTCCAAAACACACACATCTAAGACTCTGAGGCCAGTGCTAAAAAGGTCTGCTGAAACTACCCTATGATCACTAACACTGCATGTGAGTCTTGCTCAAACCAAATTCAGGCATGGCAGTGCATGATATGCTAGTCCTCATCTAAACTAGCAACTTCATCACTAGGAAATGACAAGCAGCATTTCTAGTACCAGCTCAGGAGCACCAAGATTTTCTGAATGCTCATGCATTTCAGCTTTTAGATTGATCCACAATAAAGGTAACCCCATTACTTCTCAGTAATGGATCCAGCTTGCTAATACTTCAGGAATATAGATTGTTTGGGCAGGGAGGGGACTGACACACATTACTGTTTCTTGGTCTCTGACTTTTCACATCCACTGTATGGAAAGCTGTAGTTTTTTGGATCCACTACTGTACATCTGTGACACTTCTCTTGTGCATGTGTATAGGTTCTTTAAGAATGTAAGTCCTCAGCTGCACCATATAGCAGGTTTTGAATATTTGTTAACAGTGTAGTAAGTAATTTTCCCCACAAATTGAGGTGTAAAGATGCCACACTGTCAGTGCAACAGTAATGGGGAAGGAAGAAATACAGCTCAATTTAAAAATTGAAGGACTTAGGCCAATTTCTTTCTTCTTAGTAGAGATGCTTCTTTCTGTGGATGTACTAACATGCTATATAACGCAGCTGTGGCCATTGCAAAATAACTACAAAATTTAAGAGCCATGCATCTGGAAAGCTGGTTGAAAAACACCCCGAGTTAAATATTACATCAAAGACATCATGATTGCATAGGTTCTCTTACTTAGTAACAAAACTTAGCAGTGGTCAAAAGACATGCACAATAAAAACCGTGTGCAGCTCCCTCCCTCCCAGTCCTACCCAACCCTCTGAGCCATTCCCTGATTAAGCCACATTTTAATACCACAGTACACAACTATTCAACACATTGCAAAAGACAGACAGACCAACTAGACCAGACACCATTCTGAACTTCCAGAGATGCTCAGCAGAAGCAAGGCAAGTCTTAATCGTGGCTGTGTTCCCTTTTTCTTATATAAAGTATCACAGCTCCAAAATAGTGTGTGCAGTTAGGTAGTCCTTTAAGAACATATATAAGCAGTGTGTGAAGGCTAGAGCATGGGGAGTGTGAACAGTGGAAGCAGAAGTGGTTACGCATACAATGTGAGGTAACTTCTAGTTAGCGCTGGAATGTATTGCTGTACATTAAAGAAAGATATTTCTAAAAACCCACTGGAGTGTCATGTTAACACACTCAAATGTTATCACAGCATAACATAATAACAAGCTCTACTTCACCTCCAGAGATGGTAATTATGATGCTTCAGGAATCCAGTTGCTTTAGAGATTAGTGTGAGCACTATAAAAGCTATTACAAGAGAGCACAGCCTAGCAATCATGATTCTCTCCATATTGTAGAGAGTTAAAAGAAAATCTGGAGAAAGAGCTCAAATAACTGGACATGAAAAAAATTGGTTATTTAGAGAAGACAAAGGACTTCAACATAAATCAAGTAGAAACAAAGCAATTATTCCTGGATGATGAATAGAGAACAGAATAAAGCAATGCCGGTTTAAGATTGCAAGCTCAACCCAAAGCACATAGCTGCAATACAAGAAGTGCATTTTCCCCATTTGAAATATCCATTGGGCATCCCCTCAGATTGGAAACAGGCACATTGAAGATACACAGCTGCATTAGCAAAAGCAAGACTCATTGCTATTAATGAGTCAGAGATAGGAGAAGGCTGCTAAAAGTAGAGAAATCACCAACTCTAATAAGAGGAAACGAATTGAAATTATTAAAAAAACTCAATCAATTTCCAAAGATGTATTCCACCCTCAAATACCACTAAGAAAGTCCTGTACCAGCTTCATCCTCCATCAGTCAACAAAGGGGTTGTGCTGTAGCATTTTCCATCCTTTGGACGCAATACAAAGAGAGTGAGAACCTGTTGCTGTAAATGAACAAAGTTTGTAAAATAGAAAGAAAATGACTCATTCCTAACCTAGTAATTTTACATAAGAATGAGTTGGTATAAATTCATGAGGAAGTAATACATTAAGTTTATAATAAACAGACTATCTTCACATGTACATACATGAAAGTATCATTTTAAGTATAAACACCTGCTCCATATGACTGTGTCTGAAACCAAATGTTTTATTTCAACCCTCTTTTGCATAGTAGTAGATTATTAAAAATGAAGCTTCGTATCTGTATAAAAAGAATCTGTACATAGTTCAGTGTTTAACAAAATTTACAGAAACACCATGTAATTTCATCCATCAGGAAAACATAAACTGAACTGTGTGTGCATTTTTTCCCCTAAATTAAAATTCAAGCTAAACCTTAGATTGCTGTTGGATTGTGGTTTTGTCTCAGTCATTAATGATTCTCCATCTTATTAAGCTCTCTCAACATTCTGGAAAAAATGCAAAACATTATAGCTGAAAGATAACTCTCCTGTAAGCACAAACACTGCTGTAAAAAAAATTATTTCAATATAATGAAAAAAAAAAAAAAAAGGTACTAGTCAAACTGACTGCAGAGAGCTCCATCTTTCGGTAAAATAGAGCTTTCCCCACTAAACACAAAGCTGATTTGATACAGCTCAGAGCTGTTTCAGATCCAGCTTCAGTACTCGGAGCTTATGGGCCATTTTGCTAGGTGCAGATGGGTGCGTTCTTCTGCTCAGGGAACCCCCAAAAGACTGTTTAATCTGGATTTTCAACTAGTTCATGCAGAGAAAAAGTTACCGTAGGTAAAGTAGCAGCCCACCTCATGCACATAAAGGCGTCAAGATAAATTGAGTTTACGATTTGTAAGAGGTGGCTATACTAAAACACCATTAACTTTTGTACCACTGTTTCCAACTGTTATGCTAGATGAATAGTGAGGAGGCAGAGAACTCACAGCAGCCAGTAAATCTCTGCATTTTATATAAACAGCTATTCTGGCAAATACAGATTCGTGCAAAAATGAACTTCTAAAAAAAAAATAAAAATCAGGAAACTTGATGTAGACTGGCATAAAGGTTACATTTTAGTCCAGCTTTGAAGGAAGCCACTCTGCTCATCATTATTTTGGCATGTTTTAACAAAGGAAGAGACCTGGTTTCCTGCTGGTTCAGCAGAGAGAGCAGTGTAATTTGGGCATCTATTCAGCATAGGCTGGTGAAACAGGGAGGGAATGATAAACAGGTTGGGGAGTACTCAGAGGAGCAGATAGCGTTTTAAAGCGTCAGAAGTTTATTTTATTGCTGAATAGAAAAAAAAAAAGCTCTGCCTGCTTTGGAAGAGGACAACGAAGGACCACTAAGAGGTACTTTTTCCTCCAGTGTGATCATTTGAAATAGAAGCTATAGACTTAACTTTTGCCAGTCTATGCCACCAACTCCATTTTTGGGCAAGGTGAAATTCATGAAAACTAGATCACAAAACCCTATTAGATCCACAGGACAAGATAGGTCCTTGATGTACTCTCTAAATTTAGCAGAGTTCATCTCCTCCAGGTGACTAAAGGTGAGAGCTCTGATACCTGGTGATAGATGTACTGAAAACTTTTGGCTTACAGAACAGGGGGAATATAGGGTATGCTGGAGCTGATGCCTGGGTTACTTACTACAACAAGATGGAGATGGGTGATAAATACAACAGCTGGAAAATGTGAGCATGGTGCTCTCCTAAAGGTGTTTAGGTGCCTTCAGATATCCTTCAGGAAAACACTGCCAGAATGTCCTCTAGGGGTAACCTTGAATGTCAAAGCCTCCAAGAATCCGCACATCTATGCCAAGAGTGTTACTCCTGTATGTTTCTTAAACAATCAACAATAAAATTATTTTCTGAGTATCTGCATTTCTAAATTCAATTTATTTTGCCTTTGGAAACAGCAAAAGATGAAAAACTGTACAAAGGCAGGCATTCTTTGGACAGGATTTTCTTAACTTTCTTCTGGGTGAGGTCTGCTTCTCATATGTATATAAGCATGGAGCACCGATGTAAAAAGACTTCAAAAGTATTTAAAGTGGCTTCAGCATGAGTTTACGCAGGCTAAAATCCCCAAATTAAAATTCTAGCATTTTAACAGCACAGAGAGCAACTGCTGACAGACTTCTCTTAAAGAAATATTCGTGTCATTTGAGAATAAAATATATTTAAATATTCATCAATATCTTAGTTCTAAGAAGAGTTACAACATTTATTGCTTTTCTGTACAATCATAACCTCTTAGAAGCACATATAATAATCCTGCTAAAAACAACTTAAACATAAGACATTCATTATGTATTTTCATTGTTTTAGGCATCTATTTGGAAAGTTGTCCATATGTCATGGTTAAGGTCTAAACACGAAATACAAGAGGGCTGATCCTGTAATGCTGTGCATGTCTGTTCAAAGCAATCAATCAGTGGAACTAACACACACAAGTATTGAAAGACTAGTTCGCTAGCATGTAATTAAACATACACTGAATCAAGTGTAGCCCTTCCAACTTGGAAATGAGAACATTCATAACATTATTAAGTGCTTTGAATGGCTTAAGTTTTTGTTTAAGGGAAATCTGAAAGGCAATGAATTAAAACACAAACAAAACCCAACAACTTCCCCCAAAACAGAAGGTACAGTTTTGTAATATAAAACAGTTTCTTTCAAAGAATAAAAAAATATATTGAGGTTACTAAAAATTTGTGCTGCAAAAATTACTTGTCCTAGATGGTATTAACATCACTGCGTCCTATAACTTCTTTACCATTCCAATTGTGCTGAGAGCCTACACAAGTGATATACAAAATTCAACCTATTCCTGGGTATTAGGCCAGAACTGAGATTCTGGAATTCACAATCTCCCATAAAGTTACTGAGCCCACACACAGTATGCAGCTCTGACAGACCAACTGCAGGTACAAACTGTATGAAATGTTCATAACTGGGATATAATCTGCATATACACTGAGGAAGTTATTTTACGTATCAATGGATACTACAGGTTTCGGCACAGGAACAGGAAAATTCGAGGACAATATTTTTTTCTTATTTAGTCAGAATTATTTCTGACTCTATACATCACTCAACAAGAAACAACTGATTCTCTGTTCTGAATACATTTATTTTGGCTACAGGATACCTTTAGCACTACCAGCAGTGTTTGCTTTCCTAAGCCTGGACGTTAAAATGACTTCTGTAGGGCTCATCTCGAGCAGCACTCTGCATGTCCACAAAATGGCAGTAAGAATAGGACCTCACAGTACTCTGCCAGGGAACATCTCCAGTGCAAAAATGGTAAGATATAAGCTTCAAAGCATATGTATCAAATGAAGCAGATGCCTACCCAAAAGACTAAGAAGATTTACACCTGCTGGGAATGGTCCTTGTCGGCACTGTATTTCCAAAGACATTTTGTTCTCAGGTTAGAAGACCTGTAGCTCTAGACTGGCACACTCTATGGCCTGCCAACAGCAACTGTAGGTAGAGACTTTCTGGCTTTTATGAACCTCTTGAACTCGATTTATCCACAATGGAGCTATTCTGGAGTACAAGCAAAAGCACTAGCACTAGAGATTGCATACAAGATATTTCTCTCCTTCCCTTTTTATGTTATTTCCACATTCTTTATCAAGAGCTTAATCTGTACATTGCCAGCTTGAATCTCCCCCGGAATCATGAATGCAATAAGGTCATAACCTTGCACTTCTGACAGTGCTCTAAAGAACCGCATGTCCATACACAACCCTCCCTGCATTGCATTTCTTACAGAGAAATCCAGGGGAGACAAGAAAGAATGCTGAGGCTTTTTCAAGAGGAGTAATGGCTGCACAATATTTAAATACAAAATAAATTCATAAGCTAGGCACACATCTCTGCACCCAGAGGTATTCTTCAGTGGGCACTGTGGATCCTAAGCAGCACTGCCACATTTAGCCTGCTCTGAAAACATCTACAATTTTCTTCTTGTATACCACCTGACAAATTGCTTCAACAAAAACCAGATACAGCAGTGTGCTTACTTCATTTGAGCAACACAACCAATAATGATGTGGTCGCTCATGGATAGTCCTATATCCTAAGCAGCTAGGCAATTTGAAGGAAGGATAAAGAATGAGAAGTTAAAAGTTTTCAGCGCATTTGTTCATTCTACACATTAAAGTTATTAATTTTGACCAATTTATCTATTTCTGTAATGTATTAAAACCACTCAGCAAATAATACAAGATGAAATAAGATTACTAGGACAATTTAATAGATTTTATCTACTTTTCCAATTTATAAGGTAGGGAATATGTTTTAAAACCTTGTCTGAGATAACTAGAGTTTTGCCAGTTACAATCAAGCAGTAACCAGGGAATAATAACCTGTTAATAACAGGGACCTGTATTCAAATTGTAATGGATAAAGAAAATGGAGGGAAATACTAGTCTTTCTTGCCAGTTTGTGATCACAGCACAGGTCTACATTTATGTTCCTACTCCAAAGAAAGAACTCTTCCAAATCATTACCCACAGATGTTTTATGAACCCTTTGTTAAAAAAAGCCCACAGAACTAAACTATGTCTATATCCTTGTCTATGTATAGTCCACAACAATAAGGTTTCCAAATTTTCAACAGGTTCCTATGTTGAGTATTCTTACAATTAGAAAATTCTTCACCCAAAACATAACCTAAATGGTGCTTTTTTTGCACAATTATTGTATCCTGAGTACATGAAGAACTGCTTGTTCCCTTACCCTCCGCAGCAACACATTTTAAAACGTATTGTATCTTTTCTTGAATCTTTTATTCTGTAGACTAAAAAATGCCAGTTATTTCAGTCTTTGATTATTTCAGGCCATGCTTCCTAGATCTCCAGCTTTTCTTGTTGTAGTTACTCAGACTCTTCAGAATGATAAAAACCTGGAGAATATCCAAAACTGTATACAACTCCTGCAGAAGCATTATTTATTTCCATATTAATATTAAAAAAATAATCATTATTCCTGGGAAGTAGATCTCATAGAATAAAGACAATTTTTGCCAATGGAAAGAGAAGTTGAAGGGTTTGAAGGTTCAAGCATTGGAAAAGCTGCCCAGGGAACTGGCCAAGTCACCATCCCTGGAGATATTTAAAAGACCTGTAGATGTGGCACTTCGGGACATGGTTTAATGGCAGACGGTAGTATGAGGTTAACGGCTGGACCCAGTCTTTAAGGTATTTTCCAAATCAAATGGTTCTAAGTTTAATCTTAGTATAACTGACTGCAAAGAGTAGCTTATATTCAATAGCTGAAAGCACCGAACTGCCATTTCAGTGAGAGCTGAGGATACTCTGCACTTCACAAAAATAACAGAAATTGTCTAGCCCTGAGACAATCTAATCTTCCAAAGACCAGCCAAATACTAAATTATGATTTATTCTATAAAAAGGAGGTGGAAGGAAGTGTCTTCATTTGAAATGGTTATGTAAAAACAAGGAGTCTGTAAAAAAGGAGTTCTAGTAGTTTTCTGATTCTGAACCAAGTATAATTCTTTACCAGTGGCAAATCTAATAAAGACCAACACTCCTATATAGCTTATTAAAACACCACCACCACCCCGCCAACAAACAGAAACTGCACAAACTCAGAACACATCTATAGACTGAGAACCTGTAACCTTGTGCAATAATAGACTGCAAAAGTCAGTTCAGAGGACCTAATAACTCAGGCAGTACTGCGTCACTTAAAATTGTTTAAATCTTAATATGGTAAAAATAGGAAGGATAGAATTTAATAGTGTGGTGGAGAGGGAATGAGGGAAATGTCATTATTCTCTGCATAAAAACATCCTCTTAATTCTTTATCTCAAAGGGAATTTTAAAACAGGCAATTATATCTGACGTAGCTGAATTAAACTTGCAGAATATCTTTGCTTGATTTTCAAGGCACTTCCATTTGTTTCAGCAACGGCAACTTAGATGCATCTTTTGTCATCATTTAGTCTCTGTTTTTTTCCCCAAAGTACAAAAATCTAAAGCATGGCATCACCTCTTATGAACAGCCAGAAGAATATCTGCACTATAGGCATACAAAATATATATTTTCTATACATTATATACACTGAAGAGCATGTACTTAATAGACATACAAGTTGCATACGTGCTACATAAAGGTTTGTGAACAAACCACTTCTTTTAGCAGCCTTCTCTTATCAAAATAGAGTAAAATATTGACCACAGATGCTGTTACTGAAAAAAAAAAAGTCAAATTAAAAGATTATTAAGGAAGGATTTTTGAGCCAATGTTAGAATGGTTATGTTCTAACTAATGCACGCATTAACGTGCAGATGCTACACACAAAGCAATACTATGGATGCTGTTCTGGAGAGATGTGAGAATGGCCCAGTAATCAAAATCCTGCAAAGATGTCAGTTTTACTGGACTTAATGAGTTTCCCTCACCAGACCCCTCATCATCGTCAGTCGCGGACTCCTGCATCTCCTCTGTGAAAGCCTGAGATTGGCGGGGGTTATTCTTGTTGTCTGAAACAGTCACTTGTGCTTGTGACCTCTCACCTGAGGTCTCTGTGTGCTGAACTGGCGTCGAGGTAGTTAGGCCCTTGTAAGAAATGTCACCTGTCTCATCTTCCTCATAGTCATTAAGGCAGTACACTTCATCCAGGTCCAGGTCCAGGGTCCTGAATCCCTTAGTGACAACCCCAGGCCTTGGGTCCAGGATCCCACCCAAGTGAGGCTGAGCCAGCTGCTGCCAGTGGTGCAAAGTGGCAGAACCTTGAAAGAGAACAGAAAGACAAGCAAAACAAATCAGTAATAAATCCAGGACCTAAAAGGCAGAAAATCCCACTTCGTTTACATACAAGACCAAACACTTCGGAGTTCCAAACCTTAAATGTTTCTGGGTTTAATATTTCTAGGCTTTACTATTTCTAGGAAGACATGCTACAAGGCAAAACTGCTTCACCTACTCTTCATCATTTCCACATCAATATGAAATAAACTGATCACACCAACAGTTAGATAGGCAAAGTCTGGTGGTAAGATGTGGCATACTTGTGCACATGCACACCCCCTCCCCTAAATTCACAGCATCAAGCAGGAGTAGAAAGAATTTATATTTAACAATTAATCTGTGTACCATCGCAGCTCTAAGAGGAACATATACCACATGTTCCCACCTTAAGCTCACTCTAAGAAAGGTGCTTGAGACTGCCAGAATTTACTCCTGGTGGCTAACAGGACAGTAGCCACACAGATTGCACAGCAATTTCAGCTTTCTACCATATGTTAGAAAGCCACATCTGTCTGCACATGCCTAAAGCTGACAATACCTCTTGATCTATACATCAAGCCTAAATACTTCTATGGCCCCTATGCTACAGGAACTTGACTACTACATGACTGAATGCTACTATACCTGTAGCTTCGTCCTTGGCAGAAAAATGTTTTGAGTGAGGAAAGAGGTGCATTTTACAGAGAAAAGCATTCAATAATCAGTGTTTAATAAGACACAGTGAGTCAGAAACAGCAATGTATCAGGTTACACCGATAAATACACTGAGATGGGCTCAATGATATCAGGGAAGGGTTTATCTGATTCCTCAAGCAGTGATTAAATATGGCTCACAAGGGCCTACATGTTCCCATGTGCCCACCATTAACTACTGTGTTTTAACATGTGACTTAAAGCTATACATTCCCGGTCCTATGACACAAACAATACATCTTTATTTTTATTTCTACCAGCTCAAATCAAAGCAGTTTTGTTGTTTCATTCCCATCCCCTCTTCATGGGAGAAAAATCCCATGGAATGAGAAAAACTGTCATTTCACAATAAGGATACTGCATTACAGGGAGCTTACTGTAATGTAAATAGGAAGTGAACAGGAAAGTTTTTCTTTAGACTGACTGGGATCAGTGAGTAGCATTTAATTAAGCTTAACTCACTTTTAAAAATCTGTGATTTTTAGCTTTGAATAAGTGGATCAGCTAGATTACTTTGGATAATGAGCCTATTTTATTTTATTTAAAGTAAGTTTTGAGGGACTAAAGAGGATTGGCACCCTTGAGGCTCAAGAAGCAGAAACCATTACAACCCCAAAATAAATAACTGTAGGGAAGAGACATTCTTATAGCTTACATTTATTTCTGAATTGTCACAATTCAAAAATAAATACAAATTGGGTTTTGCTTCTATATAAAAGAAATATTCCAGAATGTGGCTAAATGCCAGATATTGTCAAGCCTTAAGCAAGGAATAGAGCCTTGCTGTTTGACAACACTATCAAAAATTAAAGAACATCAGAAGTCAAAATTAATTTCTGTGCTGCATGCAAGTATAAAATCCTGTTGCTAATTAAATTCTATATGCAAGCTTCTGAAGATGTAATCCTTTTCACCTTAAAGTTCACAAAAACTTATACTCAGAAAAATTCTGCAGAGTACAAGCATTTATCTGATAATATATCTGCATTCTGAGCTTTAACATTCTGTTGACACTACTTGTTACTAGTTTTCTTTTGGAAACTGAAAATCAAAGTGGCCTAAGCTTCATCACAAAAAAAGAGGATATCAGAGCTTAATGGCTTCATGCTGATCTCATAAAATGTGTATAAGGGGGCTTTAACTTTGCCATGTAGAGCATTAGCAGAAACGCAGAAAGCAATGCAAGAGTTGTTAACTCTCTTTTGATTATTTAACAACAACAAAAATATCAGTGTGCAACAGTAGGACTGTCAAGCTGAAGCAAGAAGAAATATAAGAGCAAAGTATATGAACAGAGTAATTGAAATTTTTCTATTCCTGGTATCGACATGTTCACATGTATACTATGGGGGACAGACAAAGCTTAGAAATTCATGATGTGTTGCTGCCACAATTGCAACAAAGTGGGTGAAGACATAATCAGTCCAAGGTTCTAGTTTTCCTACAGGATCCAGGGAGTGCTATTTCAGGCTTATGGGACAACAAGCTGCAGATGCACAGTTTAAAAACAAGGCAAACCAAAAAAACCCACTAGGCTGTAACTAAAGAAAGTCACATCAAGCAATCATTCTATTCAACTAAAAAGGGAGTGTGGTGTGTCTTTTTTTAAAGGTGCTTCGGTCACTCTATTTTACTTGGGATTTAAAAGATTTCTTTAAAGAAGTCATTAACCTGAAATTTATTATAGAACTGATTTTTATATCTTCAATTTTATGGCATGAACACCCTTAGGAAAACAGTAATAAACACCAAAGGCACAACTGCTAACAACAGTCTGCAGGTACAGAAGACTATTTTGCCTCAGCAGTCTGAAAGTATCCATGAAGTTGAAAAAAAAAAAAAAATCTAATGAAAAATACTTTGGAAATAAACTAAGCTGAGTGAAGAACAGAGCCATAAACACATATTTAATAAAAGATAACAAACACTAGTGAAACAGACACATACTACAAATGAGATCCAAAAGCAAACATGAGAAGTACTTTAAAGGGTGCAACAATTTTAAGAAAAAATATGACACAGTAAGAACAATGAATAAAACCAGGAAAAAAAAACCCAGACAGATAGAAAGATGATAAAGACTTTAAGAGTTTATTGGAAGAAAAAAGCCGGTATAATGGGATGGTGACAGAAATCTATAACAGTGGTAGCAACCAGTAACTGAAACAAAGCTAGATCATCCCCTTCCCTCATGTGGTACAAGAATTTTTAATGACCATTTAAAAGCAGTCATGAAAACAAACTAATAAAATCTGCTAAACAGTATGGACTTGTGCGCTATGGCTATAGTTTCATTTGAATAGGCAGATACAGTACATTACTTTCTTCAGGACACAAGAAGGGTTATTTTTGCCTCTGAATATGTGTCATGTTAAATGCTCCTTACAGATGAAATAATTTTTTTTCTAAAAAGATGAAAAGAACTTTTGCCATTAAAACACATACAAACAATATAATGTAACAGAACAGTTCTCTTAAAGGAAGAGAGAAACCAAAGCTAGATTATGTAACTAGTGTATCTGTGAAGTACTACAGGAAAACAGCTTCTTTTTGTTTAAAACCTGAAGGAGTTTACTCAGCGAAACTTCCAACAACAACCTGAAAGGACTGAAGAAAGCCAGGCACACTCTGTGTGCTCTGTCAGCTTTGTTACAATGACTACAGAAATGCACTTTTATTTAAAAGTTCTAGCCCTGTCTACCATCTACCTATATCTTTGCCTTTTTCAAAAACAATATATGACGGAAATGTGACTTTAAAAAAAAAAGACAAAAACCAAAAAACCCACCACCAACAAAAAAATATTTCACACATGAAACCCAAAGCCATAGACACTCAAACAGCCAACTGAAATCAAGAGGTCATTTTTAATCACAAAAATAGTCTTATTAGACCAGCTGGACTATTTGAAGTAGGTAAAGGCCTTTCCAGACACTTATTTCCAGAACTGAGATTTGATGAACTAATACTCTTGCTGCTTAGATTTCAGAGACTCAACCACCCTCATTTTCTAAGTATGAAATGGCAACATTGAGATTTAAGTCAGATGTAAAGCTGCACTGTTGATGCATGTGTGGCCTGTAACATTTCTTTTACTGCCTTGGCTGGAATTGTTTCCTAACACTTTTAAGGCTTGTGGAAAAATGTAGTAGTTAGAAGATTTCAAACCAACAGCGTGGAGTACTGTCTCTAAAGTAAAAAGAATATGTATTGCAAAGATTTCCTGCTTTCTCATGATGGATAAGAGACCACAAAGAGTCACTAAGAAGAACAGATAAAGGCCGAGGCCCTTTGTTATCACCTTCTAGTGGTTTCACAATCTGAAGCTTTTCTGGCAGGTAGGAGCGACTGCTGATAGACATTCCTGAATATCCAGTGAATTCTGAAAATCTGGAGTGAGTTCCCAGTGACATGATGCTCTCTGTGGGGGTAACAGAACCACTGTGGAGTTCACCCTTTTCTGCCAGTTCCCGCAACTTCCGTTCCTGCTCTTCTTCAAAGAACTTCCGCTCTGAGAGATAATTCTCCCGTCTGAGGGACAGCCTACGAAGGGCAGTCTCTAGGTCACTGGAGCCTGGAGTCCCTGGAGTTCCAGGCTTCTTCATCCTGTCTCCATTTCTAAAACATAACACACACAAAATAAAAGGGAGGGGAGGGAGAAAAAAATTCTTAGAAATGCTTAAAACTTCCACAGGACAGGTTTGAGACATTCACCAATACCTTTAAGTTACTATGTCTGGGAATAACTTGCTACTCATCCAGAAAGTAAAAAGGCAAACATTAATATTTTCTTTCTCTTTCATATTAAAATCGTTTTGAATTCTAGTTCCTGGCTGGAAACTCCTGGTTGGAAAAGCTGCACTTTACTTAAGAGCTTCCTCCTAAAAAGAGATGGGAGATGCCTACTTGTGTCTCTCTTACCATTATACGAACTCAAGTAAGCAGGCCACATCCTACAGGGACAACTCTGCAGTAATACCATAATGATTCATTAGAGTGTATTATGCTGACAAAGAGTCACTGTTTTGAGATATTAAGTGATATCTACTGTAAAGTATATGCAGCATACTGTGGAGCTGTACTGGGGGAAGAGACAAATAGCTAGAAAAGCAAAGGTCTGATTGGCTTCATTTGTAAGTTTTTATATTAGGTAACCTACACACACATACTTCATTTATTTTTAGGATCAAAAGTTAGCTGCAACTTAGATCAGCACTCCCTGGAATTAATGTAAAATGGTAAAAATATAATTAGTTTTAAGTGTTGACCCACAGCTGTAAAGACAAATGGTGGTTTTACATCATCTGGTGATGCTACATCTCAGAACAGGTGTGAGCTGCAGACACTGATGCACAGTACTTTCAAAAAGCCTTAAACAGTGCTCAAGAACTGTAAGCACAAAGAAACTTTTGAAGACGTATGTCACTGTGTTAAGCACACAATGTAAGTCAAAAAGAGGAAATTAGAAACACTTTGCCTTTACGTCAGAAACAAGCAAAAACAAAGTCCAGTGCTACAGTACTGACCCATTGTCAGAGGATTCTGTCTCTAAGATGATGGTATTGGTCTTGTTGTCTATCATAATGTTCGAGATGTCTCCCCCATAGAAACTGGAACGTGGAGTGCTGACACAGCTAGAAATGACTGAGTTCATAGCAGAGGACTGGTTAGAGCCTGGGATATTCATTGGTGATGGAGTCATGGATCTCTGCTTGACAACTTGGTTAACATTTCTCACCGTCTCAAAGACCCGCTTCTGATGCCTGGTAAGACACACACACAGTTAATAATCACACAGTGCCTTCTTACTGTAAGAAAGAACAGAGTAACAGGTACCAGCTTGTTAACAACCCTTCCTATTCACAGCTCCACTAACCACCTTGTCTTTATAGTTTTTGTAAAGTAGTATGTATAGAGTCCCACACTCACTGCAGTCTAGCCATTATTCAATCCATAAACACACTTTCATCATCCTAGAATATTTTAGACAGAACATTGGAGAATTATGTGCATGGGCCCTCTCAAATATTAATAAAAAGTGAAAGAGCATTTCAGTACATCAGCTAAAACTACCTCAAAGCCACTGTGGAAAGGAGCTTTTATAAAACAAAATCGATCTCCATTCAATTCTTAACTATGAATCAGCTAATCCATTTTAAAAGATAATTTGAATTTCCTATACCAAGTACCTCCATGCAAGAAAGTGTCGTATTTTTTCGTTTTTGAAACCAATTTCTGACTTCCTTAGATAGCATTTTAAGAAAAAAAAAAAAAATCAGAAATATAATGGACCAAGAATCTAGAGAGAGGCTGTCAAGGCTGGAAACCTAATTTTTGGCCTACTTCTAGAGTTCATTCTTTAACACTGCTGTCCTGTTGTAACAAACATTGTTCATCTGCGTCAAGATTAAGATCAGATGACACTTCAGTAGAAATTTCTTGACAAAATAAACTCGCCCTACATCACACTACGTAAGTGCCAATCCTGCTCTGTTTAACAGTTCAACAAGGGCTGAACACAAGAACAGCACATCCCTTCCAGCTTTAAAGGTAACACTGACAGGGTATAACAACGACAGGAAGCCTTATGCTATTTAATGTCATTTAAATTTCATTCCTTCTATCCATGAGTGCTCAACAGTTGCAACCTCTGTGTGTAGGCTCTCTGTATATTTTTAAGGCAGTGAATCTAAGAGCATTTATCAAAAAACAGTCCCAAAGAGGCTACAGTCACTACTGCTGAGCAAAGAAATAAAAAGACAAGCCATGAAGCCAAAAGAGGTATCCTTATTGGGTACACACACACCAATATAAAAGACATTCTAAAGAAGTTAAACTATCCTTAAGTTAGATTACTCTGGAAGGACAGAAGGATCCTGTGGGGTTTGAGCATCCTTATATCCTTCTGATCTTACATCTTTGTAATCAACACTTCACTCTGTCAGACCCTCATTTAAAATTCTTTGCTCATGCTCAGAGAAGGTTTAAGTATGTGCAAGCTTTTTGTAAATACGCTTAAAGTGTTTCTGGAAAGTGGCTACTGTACCTTCCCTGACTGTCCTTTCTTTGTAAACTCTGTTTCTCTAATAAACCCTCTAAATAGGATTAACTTGTTTCAGTCCATGCTTTGTACAAATAGGTGAGATAAATCTATTGCAGTACATGTGCAACTGGTATCAGGTAAGGCCACTTCTGCCAAGCTGTATCCATGTATAGCTTTTAGATTGTCACAAGTATGTAACTTCTTCCAAACCACTCTCTTGTTTAATTCAAGAGAACTTCAGCACAGGTGTAATAGGCATCACACCATAAATACCCAGCCACTCTGAATCCCTTTCTGTACTGCTTGTCCCCCTGTAAAAACTGGATCAGATCAATAATTACCTGGTAACTTCTGTTTTAAAACCTTAAGAGAGAACCCAAGGAACTGAACTCATCCCCTAATCACTAACTGAAGAAACCTAGCATGGTAACACATAAGGCAACAAACCTTTTTTCATTCTCAGGACTCAAGATTGAAGACAAAAAGTTCATAAGACAATGCAAAACCTACATATAGGCATTTTCTTTTGGTAGTTTTAGCAGAAAATACAACTACCCCAACAACCAGCCAATTTCTTTTCCTTTTTCTCTATCATTCACACTTTGCCAGAAATATTTATTTCTAAAATCCTAGCTCAACTATTTCCTGTCTTTTTCTTTCTCATCAAATAATAATTAACTTCACATATAACCAATCAATTAGGAATCAATTCTTTTCAGTCGTACGCCAAATCAGGAGAGTCGGGTTCATCTAAATGAAGTTCTTTCCTCATTGACCCTTCTATCTCTGCTGCCAAAGAATCCTGTTAAAAAAAAAAAAGCACAAAAGAAAAACAAATATCAGAGTATTAATCGGTTATAATTGCAGAAAAGAATCAATTACTTCTGTAAGAGAATTAATAACCAATAAGGTGTCATTCCAGAAAAAAAAGCAAGGTTTAAAAATGAAAATTGACTGGTAGGCTGGAAGGCTAATGAATATATCTAAACCACTGATAAATTATGGCTTAGCTTCATACTGCTACAGTACTTCCCATCTGAAGACATACAACATCTGTCAAAGATCCACCAGAAAGCCACCACAGGCAACAACAGAAGTCAGGTGCCCCAGCTTCCCAGACTAAATTCCCTACTCAGTAACATCCACCTTTCATGTATAAAGTTTTGCTTAATTTAAAATACACAGAAAACGCTCTTCTCTTTCACAGTATTACCCACCCACCCACCAAAAAGACATGGTTCTTGGCATAAAGCATTATATACTTCCCCTGCAGGTTTAAAGGTGACAGGCTATCAATTTTCTACTGCTGGTCAGTAAGTTTTACTGAATAAATGTAGTTAAGTGCAGGGTCTAAGTGTCAAACATTCACAAATCTAAATGATCATTGGTCCCATGATTCAACATTTGAAAACCATTTTTATACAAAACACATAAACCTATCCCAGCATAAGTATACTTTTCGCAGCTTTAAACTGTATTTGTGGAAGTACAATTTGTATCATTAAATGTCTACACTTTAACTTCACTGTGTTCAGACTCAGAAGAGAACCCAGAGGCAAGCTAAGTCTTTGTTGACAGTTTACTTCTTATGAGCACAGATATAATCTGTGTTCTTCAGCAGTTAAGACAAGACATGACTAAAGACACGGAGGGCCTGATTCTGCTGCTGAATTACATTAATGTAACTCTACTAAAGACACAGAGGGCCAGATTCTGCTGCTGGATTCCATTAATGTAACTCAAAAGAAACTTCACTGATATCATTGCCCACAGAAGTAATGGAATTATTCTAGACATACACAGGCAAGCAGAGCCAGGCCCTGAACTTAGTTGGGCATTCTTATTCACTCTTTTTTTACTCATTTGGTTGAGGGTATTGCATATTTCCCATGCTTTAAACGTACAATGTCATAATCAAATGAAACTAGGTAAACAAAGTTGGTAACGCCTGTGACACTGCTATAACTGATGTTCCTATAAATACATATTAGAAACAAATATTCTTTTAATGAATCACTGAATTTTCAGTGACCCTAAAACAAGAACACATGCGTAACCTATTCAAGTACTGAAGAAACAGAACATTTATCATAAATGACTAGAAGGATGCCATGTTTAGAAATCATTATGCTATCAGGAAGTTACATCTCCAATGATATTGAAGAAAAACAGGAAGCTCCTACTGAAAATAAGCTACCACATTACAGGAGATGCATGATAAAGGTGTACAGAACTGTGTAACAACCTATTAATGTTACCCATCATTCACAGCATAAGCACAGCCAGCAGCAGGTTGTATATAATTCTGCAGCAAAAAAAACAAGTAACTGTACAGTACCATTGTTTCAGAACCAGGTATGCAAAATTGATCATTCAGGTATCCTTTAACACTACAAAAACACAGATTTGACCCATGCTCTTGAGTGGCCTAGCATTTATCCCTGAAGCTGTAAGTCAGATGCAAATATACTTCCTTTGGTTAGTTGTTTTCTAGTGAGTGCAGATGTTTTAATTAAATCTGCTTACCATAGGGAAGAGACCAAGAGAGTGGTACCGACGTGATATGGCATTTGGCATAGTCTTGTTTCTAAGGTTTTTCAGCTCTTCTTGAGCCTCATGAAGCATTTCCATGCACTCTGCATACTTGTCTTCCAGCTCTCGCAACTGTAACATACAGAAAATAGTCCAAGACCTTAAGGGCTGCACTATCATAATGAAAAGCCTGCAAATTCTTTTAACGCTGGCAAAAGATAATGATGTAGGGAAGAACATTCCACTTTAAAAGAAGAGAACTTCAGCAAGTGAGTATCATTGAAAATCATTAGTAACATGGATTAGTAATGTGAAGGTGGGGGGTGTGGGGGGCCATGATGCAGGAAGAAACTGCTTGCTCCATTTTCTACCCGAAGCCACTGTCAAGGAGAAGACTGAGGGCTAAAAGTAATTTTAGTCTGATCAGGTATAGTGTCTAATTACTGCCATGATGACCACAGTGGCAAACAGCAGGGGAAAAGGACAAAACATTTCACAGTGTTCCAAAGGACTTAGGAATTTTAAACCCAAGAATTACTTACATACTATAACCTCCAAACAGCCTAAGACCACACCTTATTTTTGGCTAGACTTTCTCAGGAAACATATCTTATTATGCAGTCAACCTGTATGCAGATGTCTGTGTACCTTCATAGTTTTTGAGTTCATCAGTCACTTCAACCAAATTTGGCAAAAAAGGCAGAAGTCTGAAATACCACATTCCTACAAGTTTCATAAAAATAAGCTACTTGGCTTAGAAACAGATCCCGTTAATGTCTTTCCTAAGAAAAGGATAGAGAAGCATCAGCTCAATCTTTGTGGAACACCACAGATACAGAATCACAGAATCGTCTAGGTTGGAAAAGACCTTGAAGATCATCCAGTCCAACCATTAACCTAACACTGACAGTTCCCAACTACACCAGATCCCTCAGCGCTATGTCGATACAAAATGCTCATCAGCAGGAAAAGCTTCTATGGGCATTCCTACCTTCAACACCAAGCAGTCCAAGTACAAGACACATCCTAAGGGGGCCAACCTTTATTTGTTCTATTCCATCCATTCTGTTCATGTGAATGTAGCACTCAGAAGACAGCAATCTTGAACTGCCTTCAGTTTCTTCACTGAACAAACAGAGTATGAATGAGCTCTTCCATGTTATCTCACTATTCAAAATAGGCTCAAACTATCAGCCTAGAGAAGTCAACCTCTAAAGGGGTTCCTATATAGCCCATAAGCCTCAGTTTTTAAAAATGTGTGCCAGTTGAAGGAGAACAGAAAGAAAAAAAATTTGAACTCTACCAGGAACATAAATGTTTCTTCATTCCATATGCATAGGCAAAATTATTTAATAGTTCTGATCCTGCTTAGACTAAAATTCTCATAGTAAAGTGAATAGCTATTGGCCTAAATTATTGTAATAGTAGGTAATGTACTCACCTCTGCTGTGAGCTGTCTCTGGGCATCTTTAGCTGCTCCCAAATGCTGGACAAGTTCCTCATTTTCAACCGCACACTAAAACATGCCAAAAATGTTAGAAATACTGTGATGCTTTGTCCTGTGATGATGTTTTTATTCTATACTATAGGTAAGTAGGAGAATTCTAACTTTTCCCAAGACTGTCTCTGCAGCAGTATTAGTCCACACATTAGTTTATAAAGATTTAGCATGTTAACACAAGAACACCCAGCATCAGTCTGTGCCCTGCTAAATGAACCTCCAAGACCCTAAAACAAACAAGTATGTGCCCACTGAAATATTTGCACTGACATTCTTGTCTTATCAAAGTCATTAAGTTCAGTGCAGAATTTCAAATCTAATATTCAAAATAAGTTTAAATATTGTATTTGAGGTATCATATGTGCATATTTTAATACACTGATGTTTCTAGTCAAGTATGCTAGATATTAAACATCAAACAAGGTCACCCAGATAAGGAGGGTGGAAAGTTTCCTCTAGACTCTAGTATACAGGGGATAACTTATCTTCCAGCTACAATAGTAGCAAATCACAAAGTAGTCTTTCAACTGGATTCCTTACAGCTTTTGCCTTTTTCTGCAGATCAACTATCTGAGAGAGAAGATGGGTGATTTCTTCTTGTTGCCGGGCAGCATCTTCAGTTTTCTTTGCTAACTCTTCGGAGATATTGGCAATCTGGATGTTTGCATCCCCTTTAAGATAAGCAATTATAATCAACATCACAAACCCAAAAGCAGAAGAATAAGCAGAAAGATGTTCTTTTGGAATATCACTTGATTCAGTGGGATCCTGCTTCAATATACAGCAAGGTATTTTTGAAAAACAGCAGTAGGACACACAACCAGAAAGACACAAAGTGCTCATGCTGCAAAGGAGATTGTACTTTCCCTTAATACTAGCATTTTCAATGCAAAACTAGTTTGCAACCGAGAAAGATTTAGTTTACAGTCAGAATTTTCTGGTGTGCAATTTCAGCCAGAAACTTTCTCCTCACAACCATTTATATAAGGAAAATAAGTGCCACAGAAAAGCATGACTGACTGATCCAACTCAGGCTTTTTTTACTGAACTATCTCAAATGAGAAGTGGAAAGAAATAGGGACATACTTAGCTCTTTTACACAGTCATTGACAAGCTGTTGTTCTTTCTCTTCGTAAGTAATTGTTTCAGTCTTCAGCTGACAGGCCTATTCAAGAAATCCACATCAAATATGCTATATTAGCACGTTTGTTCTTTGTCAGTCTGTTGCTGCATTTCCATCTGCTTCAGAAAGACATGCTTTTCTAATCACTCCTCCAGGAAGACAGTGAGAAACTACTGGTTTTGCCTGTCCTTCCTCATGTTCTAGAAAAAGGGGCCAGGTGAACATTCAGCAGAGACATTACTGTATGGAGAAACTTGCATCATTATCACCATATGCCCACTAGATGTCACTTGTGCATTTTGTACTTTTTAAAAAAAAAAAAAAAAAAAAAAAAAAAAAAAAAAAAAAAAAAAAAAAAAAAAAAAAAAAAAAAAAAAAAAGGCCCTGACATACAAAAGACTAGTATGCAGACCTTGATCTGTCCACCTGAGCAAGGCTAGGTAGCACCACAAACTAATTTGATGCATGGTTTATACAACTGAATTAAATATTCAGGTATTTAAAAAACCCATTCAGATAGCTTTTGAAAAGTTCTGGCACTGTAACCATATATCCTACCCGAAAGCTTAATGCTACCTCCTTCCCTGCTTTGTCTTTCCCACTCCAGTTCTAGGAGTGCCAAGAGGACAGTGGCTACACCCAGCTGGTTCCGTCTGGCACCACCTCAGAGGGTCTGTAATCTATTCCCAATGCTGGGGACATGCACAGACAGCCACAGACTGCATTTGTAAAGAACTGTGTAGCTCAGAAGTTTCAGATACGGGTCCATCCTTTGCCTTGCTGGCACAGACTGCATCCCCCTGGAAGGGAAGACAGTGTGATGTGGGTTTCTCCTATCAGTTCCTGATGCAGTGGCTCTCTCAGCTCTAACCCTAACTTCATTTTTCTCAAACCATCTATTACTCATCTTCCTTGTGTGACTTTTCAATGAAGCATTCAGCACTCTCTATTACGCAGTGTCTTGTCCAAAGATGTGACACTACCTATTTGCAATAGGCCCTCCGTTTGCAGTAGAAAATGGTAATGATACTCTGTTTCCATACATTCATTCTTAGCTCAGAAGTATTTCTTCTCATATACTCTGTGTTTGCAAAATGGTAACATGCCCCTAAGGTTTAAAAGTTGCATTGAAAATACAGAATTATTCATAGGATATTCAATTAGGAAGTGTTTTTTCTGACAGACAAGGGATAGTAAATAAACTTTTAAAAACTGTGTCCTCTGCAAAATAAAGGGAATTTTATCAGAAATAAAAGGCAAGAAAAACACATTCAACTTAAAGTTTTAAGAACCTGACTTGAAATACAAATTGAAGATATTTTTGATGAAAATTTAGGCTATCAATTTTTACTTTGATGAACACTGAATTTGTACTAGAGAGACCATGCCAGCCTACAAACTTCAAATCTGCAGCTAAAGTTACCCATATCTACCAGGTCAGCTCTTTGTTGCAAAAGGGCAGTGCTGGACTCCAAAACCCATCCATGGCCCTGCACATTCTTCTGGCAAGGAAACTGCTTTGCACATAGCTTCATGTAGCTTCCATGTTTCATCCTTTCCTTCATTTAGGATAAAGGATGGTGATTAAATAACTACAAAGAGATCTGTGTCACATGTGGAATTATATACTCTTAATTAGACTCAACTTTTAATACATGCTTCTCAATACCTGTATTCTGGCATTTAAATAAACAACTGTATTAAGCAAAACACAAAGGGAGAAATTTCACCTCAGATCTAAGCACAACATTCTCCTCTTCAAGGTCCTTGAGTTTCTTTTGAAGAGAATCCAAATGAAAGTAGTTCTGGACGGAGGACGAAGATTCATTCCTCTTCAGCCTTGTAATGGAAACAAGTTTTAACCCATTTTTACATGAATTATGGTCAATCTCACAGAAAAACAGACTGACCAGAGGTTTCCAAACCAGCCAGAGCAATGTGAAATACAGCTTGTTCATGCCAATATGTTTGGGCAGCAATACATTTGCAGAGATTTTGAAAAGAGAACATTTTATTTATTTATCATTCCACACAATTCCAATGACAAAGTTATTTAGCCAAGGCTATGAGAATGGAAACCACCTTACTACAGGGAGCAACCCAATAGCTTTCTGATTAATGCTGCACACGCTTCACCGGAATGCAGCAATAACTCTGCAAGCAAGGGCAGACAGCCCCTCAGAGCCTGCAATGCTGCTCAGCCAGCAAATCACCACTGTAAGTCATGCTTTATTTCCTTCCCTCTGCTTGGAATTTTTCCATAGCGCCTTCAGGTCCTTCAAGTGCAAAGGTCACACACATAGCACATTCTAGCACAGCGTGCAAAGGTATGTGGTACGGTGGGGTACTTATAAGTGGGACCTATGTCTGCCTCACCACCCCAGTGACCTAATTCCTGTGAAGTTACAGCGCTGCGTCAGCAGCCTCCCTATGTACTCTCACCTCCTGGCTCTTGTTGGCACCTGGATAGCCAGCTGGTCTAATGCAAATCCTTCCAGCTGGTGCCATGCACCAAGTTCAGAGTTCCATTTAGAGTTCCAACCAACACAGGGATCATTTTACTACTTTTCAAAGCTATTAAATTGTCCAAACTGTCCATGCTTAGTACCAGGTGAAGGTTCAACATTGTAGATCGATTAACTTACGGGGTGGAACAGATGGACTCCGGCTCACTTTCTTCAGCAGCACTGGTATAGAACTGGAGCAGCTCATCTTTCATGGAGAGCTCATGCCGCAACTGAGAAACCTGCACATAGAGTGAGCTTGCAGATCAGAAAGCTGATTTTCTAAGTGCATTCTTAAGTAAAATCACTACAAATTAAGCTAGTTATTCATCCTCCAAGCACCAGCTTCAGATTAAATCCAGAGGCCAAGACTGGAACAGCCCAGAACCAGCTGCTTTATTTCTCAGAAAGAAGGAAAAGTGTATCTTTTAAATTAGCCATTGTGTTCTTTTTTAGAAGTTCAACAACGCAATTATCCACTGCTATTAGACATGTTTCACTTTCTTTAAGGTGAGCAATCCTGATTCGCTATTGCATTAGTCTAGATTCATATCCACAGAAACTGATATATTACAATAATACTGCAAGAAATTAACATGGCACAATCAAGCCAAACATCACTTTCATCCATTTTATGTGATGAGTGCCACCTTCTGGCTTGGATACAGACCTTGCAGATCTCAGATACAGACATTTCTTGTGTAGTAAGGTTACATTTGGGACTCTATTGCTGGCTGAGTTGTAGAACACTGCCATACAGTGTCAGGCTGCTGTTCTGAGGTTGCTGCAGCAGTGGAGGCTGCAGTCAGTTTCTGGGTGCAGTTTGGACTTTTGATGACTCCAAAACATGAGTCTAGTAAAGTAGTATGCGGGAGTCCCAAAAAATACAAAATGGAAAAAACATCAAAATTGGGCAGTTAAGATACTCTGTAATTGTGAGCTCCAGAAACTTAATCTTGGTTAATTTACACTGCCATTTTCCAGGAAAAGGGTTAAAAGCCTAATTACACAGTAGCACTTATACCACAGCTGCAATTTAAGACCGCAGTGGCAAGAGATTAATTTTTATTTGTCTTGCATAGCTATAAATAGCATAACTGATCAGACAGATCTGTTCCCTTCCACTTGCACTGTAAGACTTGGCCCTCAGTTTTCCCTTTCTTGCAGTGCACATTTGTTTTTATTAGACTTCTGGTTTTTGTATTGTAGGTATATTCCTATTTGTAGTTATTACTGGCAAAAAAATCCCAGAGAATATCAATAAAATAGATTCAAGCTGCATTTTCATCGAACAAAAAGTGGACTCAATGCAATAAGGCCCTTCAACTGTGCAGAATTTTATGCAAACAAGGTCATTTACTTTACTAAGGCTACTCTGTGTAATCAGATGTGCTGTGGCACCAAGTCCTTCTCAGACATGGGTTCTAAAATGCAAGGGGAAAAAAAAAACCAACCAACCACAGTTCAGAAAACCATGAAACAAAATCCATGCATTAATTTTGGGAGGCTCACTTTCCCCATTTCAGGAAGAGCTACAAAGCTGAGCCAAAAATAACAATTTACTTCCCTCCAGCACATTACAGCTCAGCCTCTTGAAGTATCAACAATTCAGATACTGTCAGTGGGTGGGCACTAGATAATCTCCAGCTTTTGTCACACTTTTTTCTCTACGAATGAAGAGGTCCGAAGATACTATCTTTGCTGCAATTTCCAAGCATTCTAATTCTCCAAAGAAAGGTGAACAGCCAGATAGGATGACCTTTTAATGGAAAAGGACCATTGGCAACAGTTCCTGATGACCACTGAACATCAGGTACAACTTTTTTACTGTATTTTATTTATGGTTGCCCAGAGAGGTTGTGATGTCTCCATACCTAAAAATATTCCAACACTGTCCGGACACAGTCCTGTGCAATTGGCTGTATGTGGCCCTGCCTAAGAAGGAGGTTTGGACAAGACCACCTCCAGAAGTCACATCCAACCTCAGTCATGCTATGAAATTTGAAAAAGGCTCACTGCGGTAACTTCCAGCAACATCTGCCTTTAACATAGCACTCTGTGGTATGTTGACCTCAGCCAGCAACTAAGCACCCATCAGCTGAGCACGTACTCTGCCCCAAACCCCCATAGGATGGAGGAGAGAATCAAAAGCACAAAAGCAAGAAAAACTCATGGGCTGAGATAAAGAGAGTTCAATAAGTGAAGCAAAGTTGCCCATGCAAGCAAAGCAAAATACAGACTTCATTCACTATTTTCTATCATCAGGCAGATGTTCAGCCACTTCCTGAAAAGCAGGACCTTAACACATTTAACTGTTACTTGTGAAGACAAACACCATAATCATGAATGTCCCTTCTTTCTTCCTGAGCTTTTATTGTTGAGCATAACAACATAAGGTATAGAATATCTCTTTGGTCAGTTTGGGTCAGCTATCCCAGCTGTGCTCTCTCCCAAAATTTTACATAGATAGGGTAGCAGAATGGGAATAATAATAAAAAAAAAAAACTTAAAAATTTAGAAAAAGAGCCTTGATGCTGTGCAAGCACTGCTGAGCAGAAGCCAAAACACTAGTTGTTATCAACACCGCTTTAGTCACAAATCCAAAACACATCACCATATAGGCTGCCATGAAGAATATTAGCTCCATCCCAGTCAGACCCAGCACACTTTTACATTGCAAAACACAGGATTTGTTTATGAACAGAAAGGACCTCTTCTACATTTTCACAAGCCACCGCAACATGTACCCTTCAGAGCAAACACTACCACACTACCCCTGCACAATGCACTGTTACCAAGCAATACAGAGCCCTTGTCCCACACTGGGCAGGACCCATGAGCTGTCATCATGCTTGGTTCCTAGGACTCCATCCGTTCAGGCTTTTAATTCATTCCACTGCCCTGAAAGCTTCACTCAGCTTCAGAACTATGTCACAAAATAGTCGTACCTATCTTCAAAATAATTTAAGGTAGAAGACACGTAGAGCACCACAGTTTAGGGACAATCCTTACCAAATCACAAACTATTTCAATAGTCCAGCTGATTGTTTTCACGACTGACAGCAGCTAAATGCTCAAGAGACTGGAATTCATTCACTTAAAATAAGAGACCCAGTTACACTGTATGTAAATAACACACATGCAAGTACCAGGCCAAGGAGCATTTCTATCTTTCCAATATTACCTTCTATTCTAATATACCAAAACCAGTGTTCCCTTCTTAAAGACAGCATTCCAGATTACAATTCAGATTTTCCTTTCCTCTTACTTTACAGAGAACAAAATCAAACTTGGACTTTAAAACCACCTATCACCAAAACAAACTCTGATATGTGACTTGGAAATAGAATAACAGGACTAGAGGGTTGTATCACTCAGATATTACCACAGGTTTGAGGTGGTGTTGAAGACTGACACTGCGTTTGAAGCACTGCCTTTTTAGCTTCAGAAACACACAACAAAATCTGAAGAGGAAAAAGAAGCGTAAACTAGAAAATTTAGAAAGATTAGGAGAAGCTAAAACCTAATGACCTACTCCATTCCAAGCAGGGCTCACATTGTGACAGTTTACACTGCTTTGATATCAGGCTCTAACTTCAAAGGAGGTAACATTAAACTGTAGGTAGCACCACCCCAGGAAAAAAGGACAAATCTTGAGATTGGAGCTGTGACATTCTTACTGAACATGGTAATACAACAGCAGATAGACACTGTACCTGGGAACTATACTTCTGCTACTGAAAACGTAGACACCCATCTCTGTAACCGGAACAATTTACAATTAAGAAAGTTTTCTCAGTATAATGTTTATGCTTTTTGTATATAATTCGAAACCATAAGCTGAGACTAAAGTGTCTGTGAAGGCAGTATAGTGCTTGCTTCAGTGCATTCATCTTTTGTTCTCTAGTGCACATGAAAAGTCTCAGTTCCATCAGGTTTTACTGAACATGATCACAGCCCCTTCCTAAACAAAGTCAAAAGACTACCCCAATAATCTAATGCATTTCGCATTAGTATGGTTCCAAGATACATCTATCAAGAATCTGTCAGTATCCACAGCACCTAACTGCCCATACAGGGAAATAAAGTAAGGAAGAGCAACTGTATAAATATTTGAGTCAAAATTCGATGGTATCTGAAAGACATAAGGCGTTACTTGAAACAATGTAAGTTTTCTGGTAAGTTTTATAGATCACACCAATATGTGTGCTCGCAGACCAGAAAGCCAGCTATATCCTGGGCTGCATAAAAAGAAGTGTGGCCAGCAGGTCATGGGAGGTGGTTCTGTCCCTCTGCTCTGGCAAGCATCCAGCTCTGGCATCCTCAGCACAGGAAAAGACATGCACCTGTTGCAGTGGGACCACCAGAGAAGGCCACGAACATGATCAGAGGCATGGATCACCTCTCCTATGAGGACAGGCTGAGAGAGTTGGTTGTTCAGCCTGGAGAAAACAAGGCTCGGGGAAGGCCTTATTGCTACTTTCAATACTTAAAGAAGGTTTATAAGAAAGATGGGGACAAACTTTTTTAGTAGGGCCCTGTAGCAATAGAACAAGGGGTAATGGTTTTAAACTTAAGAGAGGATAGATTCAGACTAGATACTAGGCAGAAATTTTTTTATGATGAGAACATTGGAACAAGTTGTCTGGAGAGGTGGTAGATGTCCCACCTCTGGAAACATTCAAGGCCAGACTGGATGGAGCTCTGAGCAACCTAATATAGTTCAGGATGTCCCTGCTCATTGCAGGGAAGTTGGACTAGATGATCTTTAAAGGTCCCTTCCAACCCAAACCATTCTATGATTCTATGAATTGAGAAACACATGCACCATGATATTGTATTCTAAACGTGCTCATCAATGTCTAAAACATTATTACTGCAGTAAAACTCAGGAGAAATGTATGTACTGCAGCAGGCTACCAACCCATGCTTCAAGAGATTCTACCACAGTTCCCTGGAAAGAGATACAGGAAAATCACAAGAAGATGTAAGAACTTAGCAACCTATATAGAAGGTAGCAAGTCTCAGCCTATAATGCTTTGCTTCCCAATATAACCCAGCAATTCCTAACACTGACAAGCTCATACATACAAAGCATGTTGAATAAAATTTACCAATCATTAAAATATATCCTGACCCATCAGAACAATGGAAGCTTAACACAAGCCTATGAATTTGGCCCAGCCTGGAAAAGGCAGAATGCACATGATTTCAGTGAGCATGCACTACTGAAACCTCCATAAATGTTTTTATGAATGAATGAAACCTCCACAAAAGTGATTTACCTTATATGTGCTACCTATATCATATTCAGTTTGAGAAGCAAAGGGAAGCACAAATGCTATGTTCTAAGAGACAAAATTTAACTCAGGTATGAATAGAAAAGCATTTGGGAAAAAGCATTTAAGCATCAGTTGGCGAGGAAGAAACGAGGACTGAGAAAGATTCAGAGGGGAAACAAGAAGAAGAAAGAACTGTACACAAAGGGAGGTAGGAGAAGGGAAAGAGCGATTAGTGAGATAATCGAACAGAGGGGAACTATGCCTAAAGCAGGGGAACAAGGACAAAACAGCTAAAAGAAAACAGGGGGCAGAGTGACTCAAAACTCAAAGAGCAGCTGGTTTCAAAGGAAAATTGTATCTGAAGCAGAGCAAAATTTGATATCTTGAGGTTTTATCCCCCCTCAAATCACCTAATTTGAACCAACAGGTCAAATCAGGTTTTGATCATATTCCTAAAAGTGTATATGCTATAAAAATGGCTGACCAAACTGTTGCAACACAGATAGACCTATTATAGACAGGAACCCCGTAAAAAATTAAGTATGGACAAGGTGAAGCTAGAAGGAAAAGTATCTCCATCACTGCTGATACTTACTTCTTCTCTGATGTGTTCTACTTGCTCCTCCAGGAACTCATTTCTTTCTGTCAGTGATTTATTCTTCTTTAACAGCGACTGGCCAATCCGAGCAGCTAATTCTAAATCACGTTCTTTCTGTGAAGTATTAAGAAAAGAAAGCTAATTTCAAATTTTTTATTCACCAAAGGATCAGAGGGAGGGTAAAATTGCCATGAAAGCAATAGGTACTCAAACAATAAAAAGACTTTCCTCCTGTAAGGGTCTGTTCCATTGTTTTTTTCCTAATTTTCTTTTTCTATTCCTGCTTATGTTACACCCACATTATTCAGAAATAACCCATACAGACCCACACAGAGTTATTGAACCACACAGAGGAAAGCACAGCTTCAAGGTCTACAGTAGGGCAACATAAGTAAAACCAGATCTGGTTCTCTATTGCAGCTTTGTTTGAGAAACTACTGAGGGACACTATTCCATCGCCTTGCTATACCATTTGCAGAATGCAATCACAGAGCTTTAGAGGTTACATTTTAAAGAATTCAGAAGCACAGTAAAAATATCAAGGAACATTTCAAAGCATTCTTTGGTTTCCACTTGCTCCACCTTAAAATAAAAGGCAGTAAGCTGTATATAGGAGCAGAAGCCAGTTCCACCACAATGAATGTTCAGCTCCTATCTTCTTCATGTATGTACATCCATTAGCACTTTCATATAAAAACAAATCCTATTCCTTTCCCTTCTGCAGATGCCCGAATCTACATTAAGTGGCTATGCTCATGCCATGTTTGGCCTCTTCTTTGCCCTCCTCTATGAGCACAGAATTGGAAATAACCCATCCAGACAATTCACAACATGTATCAATAAGAAATAGAAGCTTATCCTGTTGATGTTATATACCTATACATATGTCAGCTTCTGCAATGCTGAGACATGGGGTTGTAATCTGCCTGGGGAGAGGATGATAAACTGCATAAAATTGTGTGCTGTCCCTTAAGCATTTCTATTTATCATTTTCATATTCAACTACTAGATCTTTAAAATAGTGAGAAAATGGTGCTAAGTTTAACTCCTTACTTACTACCTGTTCAGCACCACCTGAGAAAGAGTCCCTGTCACTGAAAATACTGTTTGGGGTTTATTTACTGCCCCTGACAGCCAGCCAGATTTTATGACTAAAAGCCACCTTATTTCATGTATACGTTAATGGCAAAGCCTACAAAAGCTACAGCTACCGATCAGATGGATTTAAAGTCAATGAATTTGAATGAAGAGGCTTTCATAATGGAAAAAAAGGAAAGTTATGTAAGAATCAGTATATAAAAAGAAAGGGTATTGATCTACAAATAGCATTTTCCAAATGGTTTCTGAAGGTCAGGCTTACATTTGCATTGAAAGCTACTGGCATTATCTAGCCATAAAATCATTATATAATCTTATGTACAATCTTTCAGAACAATAGGTCCCACAAAGTTATCAAAAAAATGTTTGGTTTACCTATCAAGTCAACTTATTGTTCAGTAACTTGGCTCACTTCATGATACGAAGTGGAAGAAAATACATAGCTGCAGATTTGACTCTACAGAGGAAGAGCTATCGAGAAGCAAGGTTTATAACCTCAAATTTGAGGAACATAGGTTTATTTCCAGGCTCTTTAATTAACTTCCCTAGACTTCCTACGCAGTTTTTAGCAATTCAGCTCTAAATCTCAGTTTGGGGTCAGGCCTCTTACTCACAGTGATAAGGAACTGATTTATTACAACAATATGTAAAAAAAATACCGAAGCCAGACACACTTGCACTACTATTAGAAAGGTATGAGAAAGAAGGTTCATAGAGGAATCTGCTCAGATTCTTACCACATACCCAGGCAGGCCTAATGTCACTCTCTTTGCCTAGTTTCAGGGCAACAGTCATAAATTTTAAAAATATCTGCACACATGTTGTTTTGAGATCTTCTCTTTCCTATTACCCTCCCTAAAATGTTGCACCTTTCACTCTGCCAACCATGCAATACTGTCATGTGAAGCTTGCCAACAAGGACAGACAAGTGGTAGTTTTGTGGGTTTTTTTCCTTGCTTTGTGTGTGAAGGTAGCAGAAAGAGTTACACCATAAATTCTGCAAACTGATGTAATCTCTTCTGATAACCACCATTTGGAGAACAGAGAAAGGAGCTGTAAGTGCATGTCTGCCTAGGAATAGAGTGATTCAATCAGAAATGATGGCCAGATAAAACAATAAAGTCACTGAAAGTATTTCTTCTATTAAAGATTCACCTATTACACATTCCCCCATTTTTCCTTTGCTATCATACACATAGGGAAGTACACCAGAAGCTTTGAAACATTGGGTCAGCAAGTCCTAGCATTGCTCCCACGAGTGTCATTTCAGGATCTATAGACATTTGGCTACATGGACTCAGGGGAGGAAACAGTTTGGCAGAATGTTGCATCATTACTAGAAGGAGCCATGGAAACAAATGCAAGTAAATCCCAGGCAAACAACACACAGGGAACAGGACACAGGTAACAGACTGTTACTACAAGTTAATGGATTATTCAAGACAAGCCTTTCAGGTAAAGCATCAGTTTTAACTGATATTTCATGGAGAGTTGTTTAAACAAGTTCAGTTCAAAGCACAAAATGCAGGGCTTTGTACTGCGATCAGATGTATCAAGCATAGGTGGGAGGTGTGAGCATTCCCCTGCTTGTTTCCTTGCAGAATTAGAGAAAGAACAGACCACCCAATGTATCTTGGCTAGACGGACGGTACTTTTGACATTACTGTTGCAATAAGCAAGGAAATAAATATGAAACATTAAGTTACACTCAGCCATGAACTAACATGATTGTAACAGTTTTCAGCTAAAAAACTCTTCATGAACGTTATTTGGAAAATCATTGCTCAAGTTTACAGATCAGAAAAGCAGCTAATTTCACTCAATTTATCATGATAAGTTATTGAACATAAGCATCCTAGCTTCACAGTTGCTTTTTGACATTTCTTGAGTGTCAAGGATTACAGTAATAACAATTTACATAATAATATTTAAGAAAAACAGAAACCCAAACCAACCAAACATAAAGCAAAGAAGAAAAGGCTTGGAAACAAACAGAGTATTAGATATTTTCTCATTTTATGTCTATTCACTTCTCTGGAAAGACATTATCTGAGATATAATTATGAATACAAGACTATTTGTGAACTTTTTTTTTTTTTAATTTAAAACAGAATATATCTATCAATAATGATACTATTAGTTTTACATGTACTGTAAAAATATGCATCATTTTAAGATGATACCCCCCCACCTCCTCATTCATTATGGCAAATATTTGGCCACAAGCAAGTTAGTTGGCCTCAACTGAAAAATAAGCACAAGTAATTAATCGATATGACTGAGGTAAACAAACGATCTTTACTTAGAAATAATACTTACCTTACCAGTGGGATAAGGTGTACATACACTCTGAGGACTTACCCCTCCTCAGTGGAGGACAGTCTACCAACAGTCTTTAGTAGTGGTACCATATAATTACTGTACTACTTCCTCATACTGTGTATGGGCCCTTAAAGCGATGCAATACTTACCTCTTCAAGAAGACGTGTAACAGCATCTATGTCATTGTATGTTTTAGTCATCTGGCCCACTCTTTCAGCACATAAAACTGTAAGGAAATAAAATAAACCATCATATTGGTGATACTATCATGGGGAAAATATCCTTTTAAGAGTTTAGGTTTGCCTAAGTTTTCATCTTAAAACTACTTATGTCAACTTTTGCATGAGTATATAAAAAGTAAAAAAAAAAAAAAAATCCCAACTCAGAAAATAATCACAGCTTCAAGTTAAATTGAGAATACAAGTGTTTCTCTTTTGTAAGGAATACTTGCTTTTGTCAGCGGCAGAACAAACTATTAAAACATTAAAACTTCTCTGAAGACGAACACCTTGGGTTTATTAAAAACAAAACCAGACGTTCTTTGATACATAATTGGGATTCTATCATGTCACATAGTCCCTGTATTACGTGCAGTAGAGTTACTCCATGAATAAACAAATCCAATATTGTTAGTAACACTCTTCAACATGAAGATAGGTCATATTAAGTTGATAAGAACTGGGTTCTACAGTATGAGTCAGCAAAATAAATAAAAAATGCATGCAAAATAACAAACCATTTTTATAATACTCAGACCACACCATAGTGGCCACAGTATCACTCATAAAAATATTTACTTAGACTGGATAAGATGATTAATCACTAGGGTGAAAGCAGGAGTTTTGTTATACATGCAGAAGTTTAGTCTACCACCACAGGTGATCCTTTAAGAAGATACAGTGACTTATCTAGAAGTCTGCAAGTTCTCTAAATATCTTCCACTAATCAGAGTAAACAACAGCACTTTCTGCTCTACCCTTATATTCTTTTTATTTTCAGCTACACTTATTCCTCAAGCCCTGTAAAGGGATTGTTAATGAAGTTGAGCTGATCACATGGTCTACAGGGTATCAGGCTGCTGTAGCACAAGTTGTTCTTCAGGGGATTTGCCCTTGACTATGTCAATTAAAGCTCAGTCTGACAGATTTGTTCATGTTGCTCTAGTGGGCAGGGGTGATGGGGGGTAACGACAGATAAGGCCTAATAACATTTAAATAGGGGAAAAAAAAAAAGTGTATTGAGTAAAGTAACATTACCAGGAGACACTTTGTCATTAAAGGAAAAAAACCTATGAGATTTACCAACATACAATCTACATATACATAAATATACAGTTGATCACCACTATGGCACATAATAATATATCAAATGCAACAGTACTTGGGTATCTGTTGAAATGTTGGAGAATTTTTTTTCCATACTTAAACATTAGGAAGTTGCTTAAACTATGGCGAGAAGTACAATTTGTTTCCGTTTATTTTTCCGTTTCTCAAATCTTATTTTTGAGGATCAAATCCTGAAAACATTTACAATATTTAGTGGCATCAGCAATGCCAGTGAACTCCAAAGAATGCCAATGAAAAGTATTCAGAAGATAATTACACTTTTCCAAATAATTACATCTGAAAGTACTAAGAAGTTTACACTTCAAAGTAATAATTTGACAAATGTTATGTAAAGAATAGCTATGTCACTGCACAAGCAAAAATACAGCGCATTTGTAAACTACAAGATGGATTAGACAAAAACAGACTAATCAGGATTCCACAGAAAAAAACCTGAAGTAACACGCAGAAAACATCAGCTATAATAAAACGAAGGGGTTAAATAGAAGCTTTCCATAAAAGCTTCACATAAAGACAGATGGTGTTATATCCAGAAGACTTTTTACAACTAAAAAAAAACCAACCAAAACCATTGCCATAAATCCCTTTTTTTTTTTTTTTTTTTTTTTAAACATAGTAAGTTCATAAGTCATGTCATAAAATGTTTATCAGAAATTCTGATGCCAGCAGGTTATTTTCCAAAACAACTGTACACTGAATAGTTCCCTTGGTTACAACATTCCCTCACTACTCTATGTTTGAGATGATTATTAGTGCTTTGCTAATGACAACCACTGATTATGACTACGGCAACCTCACACCATCTTGATTCAGGTGAATGTATAATCTTCCTAACATCCAAGCTGATAAAAGGACAGTGCTCCCACAGACAGAATAAAGTCACTCAGCTAGGAGAGTGATAAAGGTTGGTTCAGGTAGCTGCTCACTTGGCTACTCCTTCAGAACTTGATATTTAATCTTTAACACAGCAGGGTAACACGACAGCCTTACCCCAACAGACTTATTACTAGCAAAGCAGTAGCAACCTGGTCACCAATAGCTTTTATAATCTCAAAATTTCCATTAAATGTCTGTTGGTCACTGTTAAAACAGAAGTCTTCATATACTACTCTGCCAATGTGGAAGGGTTTCAAAGCAGAAATATCTTACGCATCCTCTTCAACATCCAAGTAGAAACAAGTTTCAATAGACCACATATAATAAAATGCCTCCTCCAGTCAACTACTTCCTATCAGCACTCAACATAAAATAGAGCAGAAGCACAAAGGTATTAACTCAATGGAAGTGCTTCCTTTTGGAAAGAGGGCAAATTGCAGAGGTGTTAGTCTCCATCCCTCAAAAACCAAGGCTGGTGGGGAAGAGAAGATGAAAACCAAGAGGAGAGAAAGTAATTCAGAAGCAGCATTAAAAAAACCTCAAAACAATGTCTAAGTATATAGTTCCTCAGCTTCCACAGATTACAAAATAACATTTCACCAATTGCTAGTGCAGTGATTGTTATTTCCTTAGTGTTCAAAAAAATCTACCAGTGAAAAGACACGCTATTTTGAATCATTTCGAACTCTGATCAATTAAGTATGGAGGGGAAAAAGACCCACAAACTCCAAATCTCTAATGGATTCTGCATAGTAGGTTTCTAGCCTGCTGGAGCTTCTGACAAGTATGAGAGCCTGGTAACACTACTGTTTTGATAAAGACAAGGCTCTGTAATAGAAAACCTACAGTGTCAATTTACTGACCTCTTTCTGCTCACTTGCAAATCAGCAGTATTTTTGCTTGAGGGTGAAGGAAGCACAGTGTATAAATGCATGGATACATGCAAACATCCAAATCAAATACACTTTGCACCTCTCAGTTTATGAAGAAGGCTGTTGGACAATAAAGAAAGAAATAATTTTTAAAAAAGTCTACAGCAAGTGGAGGAATCATAGAAGTCCAGATACACAGTTAGAAAATGTGTTTTGGCAACTGCTTTGAAACTAATGTCACAGATCCAAAATGGGAATCTAAAAACAGAGAAAGCTTCTATTACGTTTTCATAACAGCATTAAATACATGCTACCAGGGATATATCAGTTCAAAGTCACTGTTTCTTTAACAGCCACGCGCACAAATGGATAAATGCTATACAGATCAAGTATTACCTCGCACCATCTTTATACTCTCTTTAAGCTTGCAAATTTACAGGTACCCACGTTCCTGTTTTCAACATGAGTACAGCTGCAAGGATGTACTCTGCATTTATTTGTCATAATATATTTAAGGCAGAATCTAAATGGAAGCTTCTTTCAGGCTCTGAGCTCTGCACTGACTAAAGCACTGATTTCCAAGCTGAAGATGCTCTCGGAGAAGGGGGGAAAGTATGTACCTGCCTAGATTGCTCCCTAAAAGTCACGCAGCCATCTAGCACACTGATGAGAGGAAAAGTATGTGTTCAAGAACAGGAAACAGCCATGGAAGGGAAAGGGAGCAACAATACCACTACTGGGAGCTGCTGCAATGAGCCACCACCCACCAAACAGGGGATTCAGGTGGAAGAAAAAACGGAGAAGAAAAAAAAAAAAAAAGTCACAGGAGGCAGCAGTCATGGGTGTCCTCAGCCCCTTCTCCCTGCATTTCTCCTCTAGGCATACCCCCTCTTCACTGTTGAGACCTATCCATCAGGGACAAACTAAAGAACTAAAGGAGAACAGCCATGGCTGAAAAGTAAGGCCCAGCTCCCACTGCTTCTCTTTGCATCTATTTCCAAGTACTGGGAAACAGAAGCAGCATATGGTAAAGTTTCACTTTTGGGGCAGATAATACTGACCTGTATAATTATAGAGGGAAGGCCCTAGTGTATGGGGATTTTCCTACTACCAACATTTATTTCCTCAAAAACTACATCAGGATAAGGGAATAGTGTTCATGGAATACAGATCTCTGGCAATTTTAATACTGATGCTTCTTATTGGCAAGGTAGCAGCAGAGGACATTGCTTTTTTTCGTAACAGCTCTCTACCCAAAGTCTTTAACTATGGCAAGGCCTATTGTGTTCAGTCATGAGAATGCCTGGCTCACAAATAGCTTCTGTCTCCCTCCTCTCTGCTCAGAGCTCTGTCCAGACACTGAAGATACTGTGGCAAGTTCATCACATCCTCAGTGTTGCGCATCAAGATGTACAGAACACACACAGTAACACTGACTGACCAGCCACGCTCCTTACTGCCGGATACCACTTGGCAAACATTAGCCATCAGAGATCCTGGCAGACAAACTCCTCAGCTCGCATTGGTTTAATTTCTGAAAGGCTCTTTTTGCACACCAAGGATAAAGCACTTCCTAAAAATCACAGCTTAGGTCCTAGAGCCACCAATAGTCAGGTTCTGGCACTGGTGACTGCAAGCACTACATCAACTTGAACCAAGTGCATGAGGAATTCTAAAACTGCCTTTCAAATAAACTCCAGAACAGTATACCCAAAACGTGCCATCAGTTTTGTTACTGACCCAGACTACAGAGATTTTACACATTTAAAGTTAAATATGGCAGCTTCTCCACTAAAGAGGAGTATTTGGTAGCCCTGGCTAAACTGGGACAGTCTTTGGGTCTGATGTTGCCTGTATATTTGAAACAGCCCTAAGAAAACACGTTCATCTAAAGAGCTTAAAAATTTTAAGAGACTACTGTCACCAGAGCTTGAACAATGTGCTTCTGAGGCACCACTTGCTAGAAGTCAAAATTTAACACAACACGCTAGCAGTTCCTTCAGCCTTCCCCACTGCTCCACAAGTACAGGAGCAGGCCAAATCGCTCCAGAAGGCAGATGGGGAGTTCAGTGGGAGGCTGCGACCCTGGTTAGAGGGATAAAGAGCGGTCACAGTGTGCCAACTGCTTCACAACTGTCAAGTCACACTGGGTGAGCTTCATGGAGGAGGCTGGAGGAACATAATGTTGCAAGTAATACAAACTCAGTCAGCAAGTACATATTAGCATGGTGAAAAATAACCACTGTAGGTTCAATAGACAATGCCAATAAATTTTTCTTTTCTTTTTAATGTTACAGCCTAGCTTACCATGGTTTCAATGGCATAGTTTGCAAATTAATCTCTTAATACGAAAGAGCAGCTAGTGATTCTTCTAGAAGAAGAGATTTTTATCTTGCTATTTAAGCTATGGTTTAAAGCATGTTTGTTACTGTCATTTCTCTCATACAGTATTCAAATAACTTAGTAAATACAATATTAAAGCCTCACATACAAACCCATCTTATTACTTAATTTCAGGTTTGGGAAAAAACTTTGCTGTTATTTCTCTTCTAAAGCTTATTCCCGAACACTCAAGTAGGTAGCCATTTCAAGGTACCTCTTCTAAGCAGGGCATGAACTGCATTGAATTTTCTTGTGATGAATGCAGAATCAAGTTAAAGAAAATTTCAACAAGAACATCACACACTTGTTCCTTCTATTAGCATAAACACAGATCAAACGTGGTAACATGGAAAATACAGCCACAAGGTGAAGCTAAGGAGATGAAGAAAAGGGCCTGGAGAGAACTCACCATCACCTTAATGCCTACCACCATTTGCTGATACAGCTCAGGATAGCTCTTCTGTTAAAATTTTCTTGCATGATTTTTGACTGCTAGCCACTGAATAGTCTTGACATTCTCCTCCCTCCATTTGTGGTCAAGAAATATCTAGACTGCAGTCCCTGCAACTAATAACTGGGTGTAAGGCTGAAACCAGAATCTGGACTGTAAATCTTTCAAAAATCCTAAAATGAAGTTACAAGCCTATATTAAAAGTCATGCACTGTCAGCTGTCTCCCTTTCTTAAATGCATAATCTTTTCCTATTCCAGCTCTTTGGGAGGGATTGGCTGTGCCAAAGCTTTCAAGTACTAGTCTCCATTTTCTTTGCTTTATTGTTTTAAGATTCTAGAGCCCTGTATGGCTTCCATTCTAGTCAATGTCTTTTTAAGATAAAACAGGAATTTAACGTTTTCTGAAAGTCAGACTCCTGGAGTTCCTGAACTTGAGATTTTAATGGTGATCACAAGAGGGGGTTTTTTGGTTGTTTTTGGTTGGTTTTTTTTTTAGTTTATTAAACTTGATTTAGATTCTTAGCTTGCATTTACTCATTACTTCAGATAAGGAGGACTTTTAATCTGTTACGTTAGTAAATTGAAATACTAATGACTGCATGCCATCACAAGTCCCAAACAGGTAACAGTCTTTTCCTGTCCCATCTGTGAAAGCAAGAATCAAAACATAGCCCTGTTTCAGATTTGGCTGACCCAACAAATCACTAAGCAAAGAAAACTGAAAGGCTGTCCTTTCACAGCTCAGGTTCTCTTATCAACAAAAACTAAGTAGGCACTATCAACAGATATCCCTGCACAAAGTTTCACTGCAGTCAGTTCAAAGTCCAGCTTAACAAGCCAAGAGTAAACATGTTGCTGTCAGGCAAATTTAAAATTCCAAAGCTGTGCACTGACTCTAGAACTGTTCTGCTTGGACCTTTATGAAGGTGCTTCACATACTCATCAAGAAAACCTATTCTGTAACACTGCTAAGCATAACCCTAGTTCTCTGAGAGAAGCTCTAGAAACAGGACTGAGGAAAGTCACAGGATCTAAATGCCAGGAAAGGGAAAAACCTCACTATATCAAAATGACCATGGAAATATAGACGAGTAGTGAGTGCACATTCTGCACATGGAATAGGCCAAATAGTTAAGGAGTCTTAATTACACAATTTTCCTCCCTTCTTTTCAATAACTCTAAATGGTTGAAGTGAAGCATATTCTCAGACTTCCCATTTCTGATATCAGATTTATAGCTAGATATGGCTAAAATGTTTCTTCAATATGAAAAGGCTACACACTGGTGTTTCCATCTGCTTTACTCATTGACTCATTCCCAAGAGAAATACTATTGTTTATAAGTACGCTAATGTGCAAAGATACATAGAAATACCATCTATCATTTTTGTGCATCTGTACCACTACTAGACTGAGGGTGTAGGTGACCTGAATGTATAGGTGGAGGAGAGAAGGCATTTCAGATACATACTGAGCTTTTGAGAGGCAGGTACTGTAGAAAGACGGGGCTAAATTTATTCCAGACATAATTCAACTTTTTTTTCCCCTCTTGAAATCAACAAGAAGAGCTTCAGACTGTACTTAGATCTGGATGAAAGGTAAAGTCAAGCAGGAACAATAAGGACAGCACGATACATGTTTCCACAACAATTTAATCACTAAAAAAAAAATGGGAATCAAACATAAAACAATGTCTGTTGGCCTCTCTTGATAAGTTTCCTCCCCACCCACTCTCCAGTTTCAAAGTTTCCTTTTACCAGTATTATCCCCAGCACCTTTCTATTTTGCACAGACATACAAGTTATCCCGGCTTCCTTCAGAGACCCACAAAAGGAGAGATGGATACTTTATTGACTGAGTATGGCCGAAATCCAAGTGGAATATTTGATTTTGAGGAAGTCTTTACTGTAAAAAGTCCTATACAACAGGATTTAAAGAGCATGTTTTACCCACTGAGGCTCTGGACACAGGAATTCTTTCCCATGAGGTGAATAAGGGTGTAAATTCACAGCAGAACATATTCTCTGTGCTAACAATCTTTCAAAGCATCCTTACACTAGCTTTATGGCCATGTATTTGGAAGTACCAGTTCTCTACCACAAACCTGCTATTTTAGAGCAAAATTAACAACATATGAAATAACATAAATGGTGCATTTAGCTTTTGGTACCCCAAGCCCTGAAAAAGACTGACAGACTGTCTGGAAGCAGCCCTTGAATGCGTACACTCTCCAAACAGCAGGTGCACAGGAGGATTTTCAATTCACATATATTCACATTTCCACCCTAATGGGCCAGTTGCCTGCAATACTGCAAACGTCCATTACTTCCATAAAGTATGACAAGACTTCTGAGTTGTTTGTTTGGTTGAAAGATTAAGTCACAAGACCCAAGACATGGATTACTTCTATCTATGTGCTTTCAAGTTCATGGATAAGCACAAAATTGTTGCCCTGTTCTTGTACTCATTTTTAGAGGTACCTGTTGGGAATGACAAAGTAACACATACAGTTTCATAACACACACACACACACACACACACACACACACACACACACACACGATGTACATATAAAAATGCATTACAATTCCAAAAAAAGGTAATTTCCCAAATCCAGTTTCATTATAAAAAAAGGTATTGCATAGTCTACATCTGTTAAGCATGTATTTCTTCTTTTAAAATGTGTACATAAATTAAGATTCATCCTATTCATATTAGTATTTTCTTAGTATTTCATCTGAATGTACTGGCTACACACTAAAATACTGTAAAGTATAGCAGACTTAAATCCACAATCATTCAAATCACTTAAATGTTGCCATGTGCTACTACCATAAAAGTTTAAAACCAAAAGGTGAAAAGTACCTTCTTCCAAGATATCAAGGCTCTGCCTGTTAAAAGTGCGTTCTCTCTTATTTTCCTTTTCATAGTCATATTCAAAGCTTTCCTCTTCATTTACTGACATTGCCAACGTTATCCCAGATAGACACAATACGATGCCTTAGTCTCACAGGAGATGATAAGTCATTCCCTCGGAGGCTGTATGTTTGGGGAGAGCAAAGCAAGGTCTCCACAAAGCAGGATACCATCTTTCCTCACTCACATGCTCAGCCAGAGAGCTCCTGAGCGACTGAGTATTTGTCCTTATCACAACAGCTTTGTGTTGTACAGATGGGGTGGAGGAGGGAAGAGACCATCTGTCTAATAATTACTAGAAAATTTATGTCGTTCCTCATACCAGCTCTGAGGGTAGTCAGTTTTTGCTCAACAGCTCCACTAGCGTATTTCAGACAAAGTGGGCGGGCTGAAAGACCCCTCCCCAGCACTCCTCACGTCAACGAGGTCCTCTCTCCTCTGCCCCGGCTCTTCCAAGTGAAGTGGTAGCTTCTCACAAGTGTCTCAGCCACACGGAAGTCTGAGCCAGCCTCCAACTGTCACACCTGGTGAAGGGTGTGCACCTTCACAGAGTTAAATCACCTCTCAAGTTGCCTAACACTGCAAGTAACAGATTTCACAGAAGTGAACAGCCTAAGCCTGTACACATGCACACGCCAAGCCCACCCAGCAGACAGATCTTGAAAGCTGCAGCAATTGTACAGTACGGTCTGACTGCAACATCCACCACACACTAAAACCACCGTGTGAATAATTAGGCTGGGGGAAAGGGAGCTTTTTTTTACTGCTTTTACTAAAAAAAGATTACACTTGAACAAAGCATTTAAATGACATATCACATCAGCTGTCAAATATCATGTTTTCCACAGTCATCTTTACTCTTACTTATGTGCTGGGGAAAACGAAGTATTTGAAGCCCACATATGGCACCCTAGCTCATTTTCAAGGGTGTACACATCTCTTGTCTGTTCAACAAACAAAACTCCTCGTGTCCAGACCTCTTGGTTTCCAACAGGTTGTGTCTGCTAAACGTGACTACATGCATAGGGCAGGTTAACTTTCTTATTTAACTTTTTGCAGCTATAGATATTTAATGTTTGCCAAGTTGCCTCTCTTACTTTCAACAGCAAATAGGTGCCCTTTGCTGCTTGCAGAAAGCATTCTACCTGCGTCACAGGCAAAGCAGTTGCAGGAAGAGGGGGAGCACTGCAAGGCAAAGACAGCTATCATCCTCTGAGGGGATGTAATTGCTAGAGAGGGAGGGAGGTAAACATTAAAACCAGCAGAACATAATAGTTGGGGTCATGTAGGAACAATTTCTCTACTACCCTTTAATTAGTAGTGTGAAAGTATAAAGTAGTATAAGATGGAAAGGAACTAATTTTATACAATCGTCATGAATTACTCTGCTTTAAATTTTAAATTCTTGATATTTATATACAAACAATGTAACAATGTTTATATAAACAATAAGCAAAGTATATGAAATATATGTAAGTGCTTGCTAAGGAAAAGAACACTCATTTCTGAATATGGAAAGATCTTGCTACTCCAACTTACCAATTTGACCTTTGACTGCCAAAATTTACTGCAATAGTCAGCAGCAACAATAGACCAAATAACTCAGTTGAGGAAGAAAGAGCATTGTCCCTTTTTTTCCATATCATGACATTAAAAGATAAAATTTTAATAATAATAATAATAATAATGTAATGGGGATAACTTCTAGCTTCTGATTCCTTAGAGCTTTTCTGTGTCCTAATTTTTCCCCTGTAACAGTGAATGAAAACTCTTTTAAATAAAAAAAAATAAATCAGACAGTAAGAGTCTAAAGTACCTACTTGCCATCCAGTGTCAACTGACCACATTTTGGTTATAGCTAGAGAATGGAAATTCAGAGAGTAACCAAAACAATGAGACTCAGACATCTTTAAAAGAATGCAAGAAGCACTTTTTAAAGCGTAGGACAGAAAAGTCCACCCCTGCCAACCCTGCTGATTTTAAACTTGGTTTTAATATTGCTGACAAGTGTTCAACTATAGTTAACCAACTAGCTTATAATGGAGAGCAGGGCAGTGGGCGACACACTGAAAACATGCATGCTGCTGCCCAATATACATAACAATATAGGAGAATAAATGAATAATCCCACAAGCTGACTTCTGAACTGTGACTCATGACAACTCATGCTGCACAGGACTCTGATATTCAAAAGCTGAGAGAAAGATAAATGTTGCAATGCCTTTTTTGATATATGATAAATACTGATGCAAATTCATAATGGGTGGAGAAGGAATGTGTACCGCACCCTCACGCTATCAGCTCATTTTTAATGTTATTGTGCATTAAGCCATTTACTAGTGCAGGAGTATTTACTTGCTAAAGACTAAGAGCCAGGTTTCCAACACATATCAAACAATAAGCAGCTGGGGGGGGGAGGCTAAATTGTATACAGTTCTGAAAATATACATTCTAATCAGCAAAGATTCAAGAGGTATTTTTAATATTTCCTGTAAATACATACTCAGGGACTTAAAGAACGTACCACATTGAACATTCATTTTTATGGGTTGCCACTGCAAAGTAAATTTGGCATATTTCCTGCAGTAATGTCTCAGAATTAGTGGCTAAAGACATAACTCCTTTCGGGAAGCTTGCTAAGTGAGTTGCAATGCTTAAAGCACACAGATGCACATTCCTCATGCGATGCTTGCACTAAAGTACAGACTGTCTCCAGTAACTTTGCAATCAAACAGGAAACACACAAACCGGGAGCTAGTTTGCGGAGGGTGAGGCTGGACACAATACAGACAAACCCTCATATCCTGACTCATTATTTCCAAGGAACTCCAATGCATTCAAATAATTTTAACCTTATCACTAAAAACATCTAGACTTTTGTACAATCGACCACGTTAATTTTGACCACGACTGACTAACAACAACGCTGCATTTAGAACAAAGATTCTCTGTAAGCAAACAAGTCCTAAAAACAGTGGCTGAAACGGCAGAATCCAGGTTTAAAAATATGTGGATGAAGCAATGTGGGTGGTTTGGGGTGGGCTTTTCAGGGAGGGAGGATAAATTGGTCTTTTAACACATGCTTTCTATTAAGATGTACAGTAAAGCCAAGTTAGATTGTTCTAATTTTTACAGGTTTTGCACATTTCTCACTCTTTCAAAATCCCACCCAAATTATCTGCTGTCACTCAACCAAAAGGACAGCACCTTACTTTTGCAGAAAGGGAATGAAATGGAATGAAGCAGGAAAACACTTTTCTGGAAATTTAACAGCTCAGTAGAATAAAGAGGAAAAATACCTCTATATTGAAATACGTGCCACATAAAGCCAACATACAAGCAGAAGTTGCTTAGATTTGACTGGATGAAGAATACAGCATCAATGGAGGAATTAAGAAAAAGAAGTTACATGGCAAAAAGCAGGAAACTAGGAAAATTATATCAATGATTACCTGAAAATAAGCAAGGTTCAACCATATTTTCAAGTACGGAGGAAAAGGACATAGAAGCAAAACAAGTGCAACACTTTTAGCTGCATACCTATAGAGCAAGAGCTGTTTCAGAAATTGCATGTTACAAGCATTCAGAAGACTGTCATAGATTTAGTAACATACCCACAGCCAGCATCCACTTAACATCCAGTTAACACCAGGGTTACTCTGACCACAGGGATGGAGACAAAAGGGGATAATGTATAAGGGAGGCAATGACTCATCATAAGTTCCCAACCATCAGCCAAGCTCCTACTGTAAGGGAGAAGGTGCCAAGGGAAGCATATTTTAAGTAAAAAAGTTGACTGTGCTACCCACAGAGCTGGCAGATATGTGTTTGCAAGGTTACCTGTAACTAAGGTTCACAGAGAAGGAACATGGACAACCAAGAATTCTCGAAGAGCTGCAGTAGGGAGTATGAAATATTTTTCCAATGCTAACTGAGAAGAGTGACTTAAAAAAAGGAAAGAAAAAAAAAAGATAACCAGGACACAGTCTCACATCTGTAAAGGCACACTAATATAAGCAAGGCAAGGATAAGTAATCGTTCTTAAAGTGGCTGAGAGGTCAAGGAGAACAAGTATTAACATTGTTAATTATTGTTCAGCTAAAAAGAAAGGGAGCTTGCTGATAATTGTTTCAGTGGAGTGGAAAATAGAACAGAGAAGCTCCAAACAGTAACTGCAAACAGAAGAGTGAAAACATTTCAGTGTCAGTAGGAAGAAAATACAGGTAGGGTGTAGTGAAGAGCAAAAGCAGGATAAGAGGTGCTGAAACGACTAAGAGAGTGAGATGAAGCTGCTCAGGCAAACATAAAAGGGGTTAGAAGCTTTAGCAGGTGTGACAAACAGGGCACACAGAGTGACTGGCAGGGGAAAAAAGGAAAAGACATTGTCTTTTCCCCAAGAATATGCCAAAACCCATGTCCAACAAAAGAAGGAAAGGGTGAACTGCACATACACAAAATTATTTGAAATTGTAGGCAATGAACATTCAGGCATTAGTGTGGAGTTGTTCAGCGAGAAATAAATGAGTAATGGAAGAAACCACAAAAAAAGTAGTTTGATCCAAAGTCAACCCGGATTTCTCCAGAAAGCATTGTTCATTCAGAGAATGAAAAATACTGGCCTAAGAAAGAGGCAGGGAGACAAGGTCATAGAGATTTCTGTGGGTATCTACTTATCTGTTTATTTAGTTGTTTGGGGGTGGTGGTGCATTTTCTTTTTCACCCAAGTTGCATTGTGTGCATTTTTTAAAGAATTTATTTCTCTCTTAAAAAAAAACACCTAGATGAACTAGATTTTCATGCTGTTAGCTTTCATTACAAGAGTCTACAAAAGTTTCACCTTTTCATCTTTTATCATTGGTTCTGTCAATCTCAGTCTGCAGTGAAAACAACTACTTTTCTACCCGAGTACACACCCAGCACTTTCCCCCTCCCCATTCCACCCACCCAATATATTTCAATAACGCCAAGTAAGGTGACAACTGTCACATATTATAAAACATTCTACATGAGAATGTATCTAAAAGCACAATGTGATAGTTGTTATTTATAGAAGTTTTAATTTATTGCAATTTATTAGTTAACACCAGTGATTCAGAGTGTGACACTTTGCCTAATTCCATCTAATCGTAACAAAAATAAACCCTGTAGAGGACCTTACAAAAAGGGATTAATTCATTACTCCAACATTATAAAATCTTGGTAAAGATTTATAAATTGTAAATTTTAAGTATTTGTTCGTTTGCTTTTGTAAGTTATTAAAAAAATTTACTGCCACTAAATGCAAGTTGAAGACGACATCATTATATGTCGGTCCATACAGAAGTTTATTAAATCTAAGGTAACAGTGAGAAGCACTTCTTTACCTAAGTTAATAATAGCATTAAACCTTATATCCTGGTGTAATTTTAGAATGTCTTTTTCTTTGAAGACCATGAAACCATATGCTGCTAAAATAATTATTAAAAAAAGGAAAACAAATGGTCACATCTTTTAAATGGAAATCTGAGTCCCAGTGGCTCTGACAAAGAATACATGAATGATTTAATCTGAAAAATAATTCTGTAAAATAATAACTTGTGAGGTTTTGTATTAGTTTCAGGGTACCGCTGACTCTCCTCCAATGTTTTATTTACCAAAAAAGGGTGAACTTGATGGGATTCACAATTGAATGCACACATACATCTGAGCTCTGGAAAGTCCATGTTTGGCAGAGAAATAAGCTCTCTAACTATGCTTCATCTTGTCTTAAAATAGATATTCAAAACAGGTCAGCTGAGCCGCAACTGCCTATCACTCTCTACTGAATATAAAAAGAATCTCAGGCGAATGACTCTGGTATTGATGAATGCATGGTAGAAAAATCAAACATCAATCAAGAACAGGCAGCTCATAATATACCATCTGCTCCAAGTTGTTGAGAAAATTCCATTTTCTACTATAAAGATGCCTTTTGTCTCCCACTACAATTAGTATACCTTTCCCCATCAACAGGAGATGACAATACTACTTTAAACCCAAATTAGTATGCCAGTATCGAAGGCCAAAGACTGTGCTTTCTACCACACCTCTTGAATCCTTTTCACACAGTTCAACTGGGAGAAGCAAAAGCAAGCTAAACCCCATAAAGTTCCATGAAACCCTATGACACTACCATTCACCTGAGAGACTGAGACAGGACTGGCAGCACTATCCTTCCATCATGTAAATGGTCATATTTCAATTTTAAGAAGTCAAAAATAATTTTTAAAAAGCATTATGCCTTACCTACTGGAGAGACTTTTCCCTATGAGACATTAAACCCTGCCTTCTCTTGGGGGAGAACTTCCCAAATACTTCCAAGAAGCCAGCCAGCCAGCCCATACTCTAGCTGACTCTGAAGGTCTCAGCTCATGGAAGAAGTATGCTGGGCGGGGGGGCTCAGCACTCACAAGAAAACTTGTAAGCCCAGAATCAGACCAACCACTACCACGCTCCCAAGGCCCTGATCCCACAAGGTATTTAAATGCTTGCCCAACACCTGTTGTTTATTCCATTACCGTGGAACTCTCATGGTTTCTCCAGTGCAGCACATACCTTAAGACAAAATCGATAAGCAGATCAGCTCTTAGCTCAGACATTCAGGCACGCCACACTTCCACATAATGACACTTTGACCAGACAAAGGACCATAGGAAAAGAACAATAAAAAGAAGACTATCTGTACTTAACCTGGGAAAAAATCAGCTACAGCTTTTCATGACACTACAACTGTTCTATTTCTTAAGCTTCTAAAACCAGGCCAACTCAGCCTGTTACATCATGCAGATTAATCAGATGCTACAGTATTTACTAGGGTTAAACCTAGAGGATAAGGGTTACATAAAGGATTCAATCCAACTTAAAGTGGTCAGATCTTCCAAATAAATATGCACCTTTCCTCTTTGAACACCTGGCCAGAAATAATCAACTATACATAAGGGAAGTTCAAGCTTCTGAAACTGCATTCAGTTCTGAAATCTAGTACAGAGAAACAGATGGAGTCACATGTCACTCAAAAGACCATAAAAACCCATACAAATTTTGTCACACATATCTTTACTTTTCACATCCCCTCTGATATTGTTATCAAAGCACTATGAAATATCTTTGTATACTAAAAAAGTACAACATCCTCCTGGGCCTACACTTACTCCTTTCTGATCTTTGCGCTTCACTGTGATCTTGAACTTGCCTTGTTTAAGCCAAGCCCTCCAACCAGAATAAAATCCATATACAAGTACTGCTTTCCCAAAGGCTGCATGTTGTTTTAGAGGTTACCACTGAGTGCCATTAATGAGGAATCTCGTTTTCTCCACTCTGCAGAGAGTAGCTTTAGCCATTCTTTATCCTTCCTCATGTGTCTTCTATCAGAAGTCAGATGAAAACATACAGTGCTCTGATAAAGAAATACCCAAGCAAACATTAAAAAATTGCAAGAGGCCCCAAAGACAGTGTTCACCACCAGAGTTTGTAATTTTTCCAATTCAAAGTTACCTTGCTCACTTGTAAGAAGCTACAGTTTTAAATGTCTTTCACACACAAATAACCAGAGAGAAAACGTGTACTGCCTATTAACTACACATATTGCCACATATTGCCAATGCAGAAAAACCACACATATTTAAAACTCAAACCCATATAGAATCTTACAGTAAGTGTATTTAAATTCTGCTCAATTATTATACATATAGTTAGCATTTCAAATACTTCTCCCCTTGCCCAAAGACTGCTCATATAATGCATATGCTCCTCTGCCACTCCCTTTGAAAAAGAGAAAGCTATACAGCTGAGTCTCTTGTAGCATGCTCACAAGAGATGCTGAGGTGCAACAGAGATGTGGGCAACTCCGCTACACCATGGTACTGCCTTTTTCAAGGCATTTCATTTTAAAACCATTGAATAATGATGCTCCAGTCTTACAAGCTCCAAATTCTACAACACAAAACTAGAAAGAAATATTTACCATCTGTGCATTCTTCATAATACCAGTCCAGTTCATAATAATCTGCTTCAATAAATTTCTGCATAGTCAGTATCCTTCAGCAACATAGACGAGATTTCACTTCTCTGCTAAGGTCAAGTGAAATGCAGCCATGCCTTCCTGCCTTTGCAAAATACCATACTGCAAGGAAGCTCGCAGGAAGCTGAAAAAGAACTGCACATCTTCAGCGAGCCTGCAACTAAAATAAAAGGGGGTTGTGGAGGGTGTATTTGGAAAAAATAAAAATAAAATGAAAAATAGAAAAAGGATGCTGAAGGGAGAAGCAGATGCCCTGGCGGCTCCTCTAATAAAGAAGCTCTGCACAGGAGCCTTGGATGGGTGTTAACAAAATCATCCTATCAAAAGGCTGATGCGCTGACGTTGGGGACACACACCACCGCCTGGCTGTTTCTAACTCATTCCTTTCCTCCCTAGTCTCCCCATCTCTTTCAGTCTAACATGTTGCCATGGAGATGAGCTGGCTCCAGAAGCGATGCAGAGATGAGGAAAATGCATTTTGCTGTATCTGGCTTTGCAGACTAGAAGTACCCCTCCATACTGGAAACAAAAATCCTTGCTCAGAAAGATGATACAACTCTGCTGATTGCTCACTGAACAACAGCATCATGCCATTGCAATTCACTGGCTACATGCAGTACATTAATAATGAAAATCTAGTCCATTACTACTCTCCTCCATACAGCTTAATAAAAGCCTGCCTTCCCCATAGAAAATTAAACTACATTACTGCTTCTATTCTGGGCTGATAGAATAGAATCGTTATGCATCTTGTTATAGCAAAAGTGGCAAACAAAAAAATGAAAGAATCAGAAAAATCAGGAGAGCTATATATTTCCCCTTGCAATAAAGCTAATCTGCTTCCGCTTTTGCCCTCTCCATGAACCAGTGACCTTTTTTTTTTCCCCAAGCATCATAAGCTTCACAGCATCTAAGCTTCACAGTCAAAAACAAGGGGTTAGGACAAACTTTCACTACTCTATTCCTAAAAATGCTGATGGTTGTCACATGGAATAGCTTAATGTTTATGTTCAATGTTTTGAAAATGAAGGAAAATACTTTTGCAACACCCAATAAAATTGTGTTTAAGCTATTTGAAGATAACCTGTCTGAAAAACAGATGGCATTAAATCATCAAACACAGCAATTCAAAAAGCATGTCTGAATATGTGCAGGTACAGTCAGCAAAGGGATTGACATCCATTTTGTTCATAACCGCCACATATTCGTCAACCCCTTCTCCCCCTTTTGTAGGAAACTCTGTTTCTCTGTGACACCAGGAGAAGCATTGAGATAGATGAAGTTGCTACATACATTAGTAACACAAGGTAGGAGGCCATATTGGGTCTGACCAAGGAGGTGTCTGTCTAGCCAAAGACTCCCATCTACAAGAACAGCCATAAGTAGGTACGGGAGAACTAACCAATACTTCACTCAACTGTCCTCTCAACTTCCAGTTTTTTCCACTTCAGAGACAGCCCAAGACAGATATAGTTTCTACTTTTAGCAATTCTTGAAATTCTGTTCTTGAGCCCATGTACATTTTTAGCACGTCCAACATCCTCTTGCAAGGAGTTCCACACCATCTACTATGCATGATATAAGAAACTCTCACCTTTTGCTTTGCAACTCACTTTTACTAACTTAATTCGATGTTTCCAGCTCTGGAAATCTGAACACTCACTTTATCCCTCCTTTCCAATCACTCAGATTTTGCAGGTTTCTATTAAGCTCACCATCACTCATGTCTTTTCTAGGTTGTTACCACTTACTCTATTCCTTGACTGGTACCACTTTGCTTTACTGTAACAAATAGGTAAGTAATAGTCAAGCTATGCAGAGGAAAATACATCAGTTTCATAACAACATTAGTATTTCAGCTTTACTGGTGTAAAAAAATATCACTGCAGTAACTTTCATCTTGGGAACTGCCACATCACTTTTATATATTGATAGCTGAAGCACAGATTAACAAATCTGTTCATGCATCCACCACATGTTCGTCAGTGGCAATTGCCTGTGTTATTCAAGCAACTCCAAAGTTCCAGATCAGGGTCAAACTCAAATACACTTTTGTCTACAAGTACATTTCACCAGAAAAAAACATGTTCCTAAGTCTGCAAATAAAAAAAAAAAATCATCATCACCGTGTTCATCCTACAATACAGTAACCTCTTTGCCAATATGCACAAGATTCTCCTCTACTCAGCACTGGTGAGGCCATACCTGGTGTACTGTGTCCAGTTCTGGGTTCCCCAGTATAAGAGAGAGATGGACATACTGGAGAAAGTCCAGCAAATGGCCGCAAAGATGAAGGTACCAGAGCATCCCTCCTGCAAGGAGAGGGTGAGAGAGCTGGGACTGTGCAGTCTGGAGAAGGATCAAGGAGGATCTCATCACCATGTACAAATACCTGAAGGGAGGGCGCAGAGAGGATGAAGCCAGGCACTTTCCAGTGGCACCCAATGACAGGACCAGAGGTGACGGGCACAAACAAAAACCCAGGAAGCTGACAACATGAGAAATTTTTTATTTTCAATATGAGGGTGACTGAGCACTGACTGACACAGCTTGCTTTAGAGTGTCCTGCTTGAGCAGGAGGGTTGGACCAGATGACTTGCAGAAGTCACTTCCAACCTCAACCATTCTGTTATTCTGTGATTTTGTAGTTCAAGGGCCTCCACCCATTTACTTTGTTTAATTGCCACAGACTAAGATTCTTTGAATTTCTTTCATTATACAAAACACTTATTTTTAAGTTTCTAGATAGTAGGAACAAGGGTACATGGTTTCAGACCCCTGTGAACTTTGAAGATTCACAGAGACTGAAGTGCAAGAGCAAATACAATTCCCCCCTGCCCCTATGAGATGTTCTTTGCTGGGCAGCAAACTGCAGCCCATGTGTCTAAACAATTGGTTTTGTTCAGCTTTATTCTTAATGTCTCTGTCCATTCTCCTCCCTGAGCCAGCATAACCACCTGGGGCCAAGGCCTGTTCTCCTGCAGTCAGACTCCAGCTGAGGCAATCCAGTATTTGTTCACCAACAATAACTGAAGTACAACTGAGCTGGTATAATACCCAAGTAAAATAAGTCAACCTGCTCTAGGATGGAAGTACTGCCATTCTTGGCAGACTAACTCAAAAGAAAACAGCACAGCCTTAATCAAGGCACCACCACAGTTACTGGCACTCCCTCCCCATTTACAGGGTGCCAAAATGCAAAGTCAACAAGAATTGAACAGCTTGCACCTGAGCATTGGCTACCAGGATGAAGGCTGTTGTATTCAGCTCTGCCCCTCCATACCCACCACAGGCCAGAAAATATTCATGCCCTATTAGCTTCTAGCCTTACACAGATAAAAACCACAAAAATCATTCTTATTTTCCCACAGAGGGGACAGAAGCTATCCCAGCCATTGCTTTTACATCAAGCTAACCTTAGCCCTCTTGAAACGAAAAGGCACACTGAGATAATAAGGGTCTGAAAAACAAGACTTACTTGCATCTTGACAGAGATCGTGTTATTTTTGTTATGCCCAATACTCATGTGAAAGCAATACAGTAAAGTGTACATGAACTTCAGGCTAGTAAATCACAAAGGATTATATAAATGCCACGAAAAGCCTTTGGACATGCAAAGGTCATACAGTTATCTTTTTAAAAAAATGCTGTATTTTGAATAGTACAAGCATTTTTGCCAAATACGATCATTCTGCCCTAATACTGTGCCATCTTGACCAGGGACTCCAGCCCTAGCTCAGTCTTGCAGAATTTCAGTTATGCATACTCACAAGGCAAGAACTGCACATGCTATTAAATGCAATTAAGGCTACACTATTAAAATACAGTCAGAGAAAAATAAAGGTTCCTATGGCAACATTAACTCAATTGCTCTGCATACAAGCTATTTGTTCCACTTGTATTATTTTTGTCCAAAAGGTAGTTTCAGCCTGGTAATACTATTAAACAAACATTTAAAATATAAAGAATGAACACCGGCTAGCAGCTTAAATTGCTGCAAGGACTCTCTCCTTTTTATTTCATGACATTTTAAACAAAGGAAGTCTTCAACATGCTAGAATTGTCTTCTCATTGTCCTCCCCCCCTGCACACACACCCCCTTTCAATGAGACAGGATAAAAATAGGTTGGGGGGGGTGGGGGGTGTTGGGCTTTTTAATTTATTGGTATTTTTCTATCAATCTGACTGAAACATACTGGTGTAATCCAGAAAGGCATTATTTTTCTGTGAAGAAAATCAACTTGTGTGGTCAAATGATTACAGAACTCCTCAAGAGACTTGGAAAAATGGTTAAGTGTATGATCTTCCCACCAAGAAAACAGAAACCCTGGACAGACAGAATACTATATATCCAGGGACCCACATGAAGGCATCCCTTCAATTATATGAGAAATTGTAGCTCTATACAGTGGGAGCTGGAAAGGTTGTCATGTTGAACATTAAAGTCTGACCAGGCCAACAAAGCAGTTGTATGCTTGCAGAACCTACTTTCAACCTCTGCAGCCCTATTTTTCCTTCCTACAGCTCTATATCAGATTCATCTTACATAAACAGTACATTTTTCTGGTGGATTGCTTCTACAAACACTGAACTTCTGAGTACTCAAATCTCCACATTACACTACATTTGGCTTGGGCATTACTGTGTTACTTGCTTAAAATTTCATACAAAACTTGAAGTTGTGAAAGATTTTGGGTAATAGATTTGTGATTATAAGGGAATTGCTTTTTCCTGTTCCAAAGCTAAATGCAGTTATATACATTCCCTTCCAGCTGCTAGATTTTGTTCTATTTTTCTATGTTTAATTTTAAAGAAAACAAAAAACTCACTTTTATTTGTTCTCCACAGAACAAAATATAGAGACTGATAAAGAATTCCAATAGCCAATTCCCATTAGCTAGACTGAGCACTCCTTAAGTCTGCAATTACAAAGGGGTTTTATTAAGCAGGAAAGCTGGCTGGAAAAGCTCACAAGCCCTCTCCTCCTTCCTTTTTGCTGGAATAAATCGATGCCATAGGTCAACATTGAACTGTTCTGCCTAAATTAGCCAGGTCATAAAAACCACACAAACCCTTCTCCTTGTTTGAAGAGAATTTTTGACAAAGATAATTTCAATTACACTACTTATAAACATGGCCTCTCAAGAAAGTTGTAGCAGCACACTCAAGAATGCAGTGAACCATGTTGCTAGGGTGCAAAGCAGCAGCAAGTCATGTCTGCTGGCAAATGAAGTACTCAAAGAATGTCATTACAGAGTATGTCACTATAAATCATGCATATTCCCATGCTTAGTCATTCTCAGCTTTCTTTTCCAAATCTTTTCCAACTCCAGGAGGATCCTTTGAAACTGAACACTGGAGCTGGATAGAGTATTTCCATGGCAGCTGCCATAGTGTATTACCTCTCATTTGATTAACTCTGGGTCACATTTCTTCTCTTGGCTACAGCATCACATCAGGATGTTCAGATAATTAAACACCATATCCTTTCATTATTTTCTACAGTTGCCACCACTCAGGATAAAGTTGCCCATCCCAGTAACACTGTCTGGTGCCCTTTTTTCAGAGTAGCATCTGTACGATCCACCACTATGCAATACATATTGTTAATAGTCAGGCGTTGCTACAATACTTACTTTGCAAACTGACATCTTTTAACTGACTTTAAAAAAAAAACTTAAAGATCATTAAAAATGAAATCAAATATATTTAAAAGCCTAATTGATTTTCAAGGACAGGCTGGCATACTGTTATTTCTACACGGGGATCTCATTTACTGAAGAGTTACTGGTGTTTCAACTTCTAAATCAACAGTTAACAGGAGTCATCCTGTGACTGGACATTTAGTAAGAGCAAACAACTGTAACTTAGGTCACAGATCTCTTCCAGTGTAGTCATTTCACTTCTCAAGACACACTGTGGCCTGCTTAACTTAAAAAATGTGGACCCAGAGCAGTGAAAACATTGTATCAGCAGTTTTCAGAATCCGTATTTAGAAAAATGAGATCCTGTCTATGTCTCTCATCCTCCCTGGTGCTGCACAACCTACTGAGTTCCTCTCAACTCCTCCACTTGGTGATGGCTCTTCAACAGCAGCACACTTCCTGCACAGAAGGTGGCCATCTCCCCCCACCTCTGGGGAGAGGCCCTAGGCACTTCCCACAGACTGGGCCTTGCAGGGCCGCATCTACCATCTGAAGCTCTGGGTTGAAATCTCGGCTCTAGTAGGAACAGGTGCTCCAAACCCTGTGACACATCGCCGTCACATCTGAAGGTTTAGGCTGTTCTGAATGCAGCTGAGGACCCCTTCTTTGAACCTTTCCACACAAACTGCTGCATCAGTTGGCTGTCCTCTGGGAGCTGTGCTCCAGACCTGCCTGTTCCATAGGGCTCTCCCAAGCAACAGCTAAAAACCCTTAATCATCAGCAGCTTCAATGAAGGCTCCAAGCACCCTTGGATCGAGGGCAGCTGACAGCTTCTCAGAGGCCACCAGAGCTTCCTCCGGCCCATATCCCTGTGGCTCTCCTTACCTGGCAGCAGCAGGCACCCTCAAGTTTCTCAGAGGGTTCCCAGGATGACCCTGGGCCCTGTCCCCATCAGCTGCCAAGGCAGAACCCAGACTCTTGGGGCAAACTGCTGTGTCCGTTCACTGCCTCTGGTAGCTGTGCTCAGTGAGCCGTGCTCTAGGCCTGGCTCTTACAAAGAGCTCTCCCTAGTCACCAGCTAAAAGTGTGCTTGACTTTCCCTAATCTGAGGACAGGGAGATGGAATGTCACTTTGTTGTATCATACATTGGTGCAGCACATTTTAGACTGGCTTAAAGGCACTGTGCCTCAAGAGTTTAATGAGACTGGTGAGATGACATCTGATTTATTTGATCATGCTGTAAGGTTAGATCAGTATTTTGTTAATTTGGTAAGGACTGGCTTGGTCTTTCATCTGAAGCATACGAAGAAAATAACGATAAAAATGTGCTTTGGAGTTTCAAAATATAAAAGAACAGATGCAGCCCTAATACACTATTCAGCCCCCCCCCCCCCCCAGCCAACTGCT
>NW_020799095.1:4584214-4598133 GCF_003259725.1 Athene cunicularia
TATAAGAGACAGCCCGAAAGGTATCCTCATCCAAGTGTAAAGACTCCATTTCCCACTGTCAGCTGAATGTTAAGAACTAATTCTCTGCATCGCCTATCCCAGGTTATAGCTTAAGTCCCCCCTGCCAGGTTGTTAATAAATTAAAATGATTGGGTATTTAAATATTCATCTTTCTACCAACCAATATCTTCAAAAATTAATTAAAAATGAGGGCTAAGTAGCCTTGTGTCCATTCTCTTGAGTGACGCTGCCCAGCAGATTCTGTAACTGCCAGTCTTTGTGTTTGAGGATCAGACAAAAGCTCTCAAAAAGCCACAGGAAGGCAGAAAAATCTGCTCTAATAAGCCACAGCAGGATAGCTAAGGGTCCTTGTTGATTCTTATCCCGTATGGATCAACACAGAGGGAAATTCATCACATTTCAATCAGCATCAATCTTATGCAGCCCAAAAACTGCAAGGACACTTTTCATAAGTCATCCAGAAATTAAATGACCTTGCTTAATTTCTCAGATTTCAAACCTCACATGTTCATACAGAATCGTTACAACAACATCATTCAGCGTGTAAGACTTAAGAAGCTTAACAAAATACTATGAAGAGGCAAAAAGCTAGATTTTAAAATTCTAAGCAAAACCCTTGTTGTCAAGTCACCTGAATTCCCGTCAAAATCGGTGAGTTGTATAAAAGGAATCCCATAGGAATGAAATAGCCAACTGCTATCAGTGTTTTGCCTAAATGTTTTGATGTAGGTTGTGGAGGGATATTTAAGAAAAAGGATGCAGATATTTCCTTGGCACATGGTTTTCCTTCCCACTATAGAGGAATTGACTTAAGTTACACTAGGCAAGACCACCATTCCTGTTGTTTTATCTTATGAGACACATCCTGCATTCTATGAAAACAAGTTTAGGCAGTAAAACACTTTGCTGGAAATGGCAGAACATTACTGGCCTCAGCATGATAAGGCTGCAGCATTTTGGAGACATTTTTACTTAAATAAAGCTTGCATTCCACAGTGAAAAGAGGATTGAGGTACCCAAAAATTCTAATAACAATAATGGAACAGTCTTCGTTAGTGTGAAATACCAAGAAAGAAACAAAGTTTTTTCAGAAATCTGTGCTTTGCAATTGTAAAGATTAAAGTGTCATCCAAGTATCATAAAAAATTTAAGAAATTTGAAGGTGGCATTTAAGAAGTTATTTTAGCTCATTTTATAGCTCTGTAGCATTATTATCCTTGATTTATCTTGTATTACAACTTACACAACATCTATATAAGCCTACAATAGAACAGAACTAGTAAGCAAAAACATAATTCATTTGAATACTAAGAAAAGCTAGTTTGTAAATTTGGTTTACTGACAGAGAACAAAGAGGTGCTCAATGAAGAACCTAGGTTTTCAGCAATTACTGAAATCACCATATGCACACACATATCCACACCCCTCAAAAATCTCATTGCTTTTCTGTTTTAATAGGTCATATCTTAATTTAGCTGTAACCACTACAGATGGTTAGAAGATTAAGCAGAACAAGTTCAGTAGACTGGAGAACCAGAAAAGAGTCAATATTAAGTGTACATCACTGGCATACAGCACTCAGGCATCCAAGACAGGAATGTAGCATAAACACTCGCCCTGTATGTGTAAAAACATTTCAAATGACAAGTCTTGCTAGTCTGGAACTCAGTAACCAAACTAGTTTAATTTATAGTTTCCTATTACGCACAGGCTGCAGAAGATACTTCATTTTACCAAAGGTCTTCCCAGACCACAATGGCTTCCCTACCCTATTTTTGCCTTGGAATTTCTCTCTTTGTTCATCCACCCTTGTGCTTAGCCTTTTAGTACATGTTCAATGCTTGTTTTCATATTTTAAGAAGAAATAATAAAATACAAGAACAGATGGCATTTTGTGAATATCAAGTTACTTTTGAGAACAGTTGTACTCTTCCATGCATCCTTTACAGTAGGGTTTAATATGTCATTATGCTGTATTAAAGATGGGTGCACAAACCCAGGCAGATCTAAAGACGCAATCAACAAAACACAGGAACTGAAATGGAGATGTCCATTAAGACAGCGACCCTATTAAAAGCATTTACACTCTTCATTTTGCAATACAGAAAAGATCATTTCTCTTTTCACTCAAAAAAGATTGACTATTTTTCTAAATCCAAGTGTTCCCTTGCAATATGCTTCCTATGGTAAAAAGGAAACTCAGCCCTCTCTGCTCCCTGAAACAGTAATACCTGTTCAGTCACAGTGAAACAAGTGTGTGTGAGCATTAGTAGCTACTAATCTACTTTTTAACTGAATGAAAATACATCTGTATACTTTAAAAGCTTGATAATACACTACACCAAACACCCATCAGCTCTTCATAAAATGACATCATTTCAGTACTTCTACTTTAAAGGACAGCAATGCAGCTGCCAGTTACCTTATATGCTGAATCACTCCTGGAAATAATAATTCTCATGGATTCTCTCATGGGAGCAAATGCGAACACAGATGAACTCAAACTAGAGAATACTGTCACTACAAGTCATTTAGATTCTTTCACAGGTAACGGTCTTTGGAGACACCTGAATCTATCCAAACCACCACAGTGCCTCTCATTAAATATAAATGTATCATTCAAAAAATAAAAATCACAAATAGGTGACCTCTTTTATATATGGATAATGAGAACTAATTCTAGAATGTGCAATGGGTATACATGAACATGTAAGTGCATGTGTCTAATACAGAAATCATGTACTCTTAATTCATACAGAAATTACATTTGAAACAGCAAATAATTTCTTTGGAAGCACAATTCTCAGAGAGAATCCATAGAGAATTAGAGCACTGTTTTCTGAGTGCAGCTTAAAATTTTCGTTTAGGGTTGCAAATCTATTAGAGCCTTTTACACAACCTTTTTGAAAACGAGTTTTCTCCCTTTTGTGTACGCATTCTAAAGCGGGAACAAATGAAGACAATAGCACAGTTTAAAAGATATTTATTTTCAGAATCAGTTTGCTTACTAGGCTTAAGATGGTCACATTTTTTGATCAGTTTCAGGGCGCTTTACAAGTCTTAACCAAAAAAGCATTTGAGGAATTATTTTCATTTTGAATAGAGATTTTAAAATGTGATCACTATATTTTAAGCTTCTTTCCAAATGATAACCACAAATCCAATTGTACATCAATACACATATACTATATATTTATTATATATGCATATATACACACACTTTTTAAAAAATACATATACATATTTAAAACAACCCACTTTCCTCTGTGGGCCTTGAAATATTTTTAAGTAATCCAGTACTAAGGCTCAAAGGTTCAGACATCTATCTTGTTCAAACCTTACAAAATGAGTTGGGACAGAGCTAGAAATATGGATCACAATCAAGACAGGGGTTAAAGAGTCACTGAGTTTGGTAACTGGCCACAAATATGTTCAAAACGTACAGCAGAAGAAAGGAAAAAAGCTGATCTCAATTACCACCCTCCAAAATCAACCTCCACTACTTGTGGATGGGAGGGTGGGAATGCATTTACAACCAGTGGAAAAACAGAAGCATTTCCCTTCCCTAATTCCCTTTGTTCACAGTAGGTACCTGAACATCATTAAAACAATGGTACAGTGCAAGACTATCAGTATTAAGTCTTACCATTCAGACTATTTCCAACCTAAGTAGTTACATTTTATCTGGTGTGGTGAAGGGTTATAAAATGCTGCCCTCCCTGATAAGCTGTCTCCCTACACAACAGAAAGCCTTACAAAAGACATGGTATTTACATATATAAACAATGCACAATATTTACATATATTAAAAATATGCACAGGCATCCCCCTTGCTGTCAAGTATTTCTCAGTCTGTGAGCATTTCCTGAATAAAACCACAACATACCCTTCTCTCCCTCACTTAACTATTCATGTTACATCCTGGTCTCAAAGCTGATTGACACTACAACACCAGGAACCATAAGCAATCAAAGACTTAATTTCACACCTAAAAATATTCTGCACTAGCTCAATATCATTTTAATCATCTTTGAGCATCTCTAAGAAGCTTGAAGTAGGTACAGCAACCTGTATGTGTAGTGCATTTTAATTCTGATAAAAGATTTATTTTGCAGCAAATCCTTTTGTGTTGCAGCAAAATCGAGATGAATTCTTCCTTTAGTTAAAGGCACTTTGACAGATCATGAAATTTCTTTTTTGTTATTTATTAAATTTAACTACATCCATAGAATTCTTAGACCACAAGGCTACTGTTTAGAAAACAGCATAATTTTGTAAGACTATACTAAAACTTTCCAATAAACAAGTTACAGTATTTGCTCACCCCCTCGTTGAGATTTTTAAAACAAAACTGAACAGGTACAGGAGTCCCTTAATTGCAGCACTGAAAATGAATCACTGTGCAAGTAGCCACACCCTGAAAAACACTGTCCATAGTGATGGTGGTACAATTCACAGGACTCTTCTACTAGCTTACTTACAATAACATTTTGATAGTTAATTTTTCCATAAACCAATGTGTACAATCAATGTCAAAACTTCCAAACAAAGTTTTATGATCTTGCACTCTCATGTATAGATGCATTATATGACTTGCTCACAATAACTGAACAAGGGTAAAGTCAAGAGATCTCAGCTTTTAGGATATCAGTCTAAGGCTCAATCCAAATTTGGTTAAACTTCTTAAACTACTATCTACACACAATGTCTGCATGTAAGTAGTCAGGAATTAACTTTTGTTTATGGAAGTTCTCCTTGCTTGCTTCCTCTTAGTTAAGCAGTTATTTCCAATGAAAGCAGAAAATGTATGTTATGGCTGAGACTACACATATTTTTTCATTCAAGCCAGCTGATTTGATGAAATCTCCAATCACAGCAACTTGGTAAAGTTGCAGTTATTATGCTTGTTAGCTAAAAACTGAATAAAATTGTTCTGGGCTGCTACTGCTATCTGTTTCCTCTGTTATATGTAGCTTCATTTTGTATCCATCCTCAATAGTCATGCACTATTGCAAGTGACATACCCCACCAGCATCTCAGCTGAGAGAGTTAAGATGCTTCCAAGTGGATTTTTGACTTCCTTGCCCCACTAGCAAAACATCTTTCCCACGCTTACTGCAACAGTTCACCCACACAGACAATCGTATTCATGAGACAGGACTAATCCAGTTACTAAAGACTTTGGAAAACTGACATTTCAAAACATTTCTTCAAGCCAACTTTGGCCATTATTATAATAGCACTAATGGACTGATACAAAACAAGGAGTACAACTGATTCCATAAATCAGCTTCAGCTTGTCTCCCCTTATTTCCCACTGGTTTTGTGCGACTGGGGGGAGGTGGAGAGCATATGTAAACTGTCTACTAAAATACTTAATGCCTTCTATTGAAGCATTCAAGTCAGAAATTCAGGTTCTTCATATTCTTAATTATTTTCTTCACCAGCCTTGCTCCATACAAAGTGAATTGTCCAGGTGCTTCAAAATGCAATGAAGCCATCTTTGCAAAGGTTTGTGTTGAGCCCTGTAACTCATCCCTTCTGAGCTCCACAGTGCCTCAGTAAGTCTACCTAAATCTGTCTACTGAAATCTAAGTAAATCCACTACTGTGTAAGTCTAACTGCTACATTTTTAGCATATAACCTATTGGCTTGATGCTCTGCAGGCTATTTTAACATGCAACACATTCAGAAGAGCTACAAAATTGCATCTTCACACAAACCCACAGAGAAGAAAAAGAAAAAAAAAAAAAAGACTCATTTAATCATAAACTAAGCGATAAATCTGCAACTAGGGGATGAATCACAGAAGTCTTCTCTAACTGCACAGCTATGTCAATACACACAGTGGAAGAACCCAGAGAGACATGAATCCATTCACCATGATAAAGGCATCTAAAGGCTCAAAGAGAAGACTGAAAAAACAAGAAGGTCATAACTCTACATGCTTTCCCTCCAGGCACAAAAGGTACCTTTTTTCCAATAGTATGATCAGGACCAAAAGAAAGAATGAAGAGACAACCCATCTCAACCCAGCACTTAAGAACTTGGTTCTTCACAATCTGACAATCTGCAGAAAAATTATTTTATGCCATGCTGTGATGCTGGCACACAGTGCAATGTGTCAGAGACCACGTTCAAAAAAAGCAAATATGGAAGCAGGTCTAAGCTTTCTATGTTGTATAGATACAGAAATTTCAGTCTCTTGCCAGAGAAATCACAAGCAAAACCAAGTATTATTAGTTCCACCAATATTTGATAATGTGGAGAGGTTATGCATAAATTACAAATGCAACCACTGTCCTTGATTAAATGTTTCCTTTGTTTTCTATCTACAACAAACTTGAAGACCAAAGCAATAAATCACAATTCTCTTGCTTTCCACAGATGTAACAATATTGCAGAGATACTTCAGAGAATGTAACAAAAATATTATTTTATTTGTTCCTCAGTACTATTTCTGAATTTTTTACTTACGGAAGTATTTCAAGGTCTCTTCTATTTGTTCAGTTGTTAAGTCAATATTCGCATCAGGGGAAATGAGAGGTGTATGAAGCCAGTCGTCGTGGTCATAACCATAGATTGTATCTGCTCTTAGCTTATAATGAGGCAGCTGCTCTTCCAGTAGACTGATGATTTCAACTTCAGGAAGATTGGTACTATTGCACACATCTGGTAAAAGAAAGAGGACAGTCTTAGTTACTTTAAATTGAGTACTATACATACAAGCTAACAAAGGTATCAGTTTGGTTTGATATCAGCAACGTTTTTCTACCTGTAAAGAACAGCTAAATACTAATTGGTTTAGAAGGTATGACTGGCATGAATTCTCCCAAAAAAGGATATTTACCAGCAGAAAATACAAGCACGTGCTCTTAGGGGCAAAAAGCTCAACCTCTAGAAGCAGGTACTTGTCTATTGAAGAACAAGGGAGGTGGAAATAGAGAGTAAGTAAGCATTGGCCAAGACAGGGTAGCTACAACTTGGGTATGGAGAAAGGATTAGTGCACATAGGAATTTACATTTTTTATGTTCTACTTGACAGATTATTTTTTGCTTACAAGCTTTACACATCTCCTTAACTTGTTTTTTTAACCACAGTTTAATACCACTGTATTTTTTGCCTTTGCTGCTGGCAGTTTTTTCTCAAGAAACAGAAATCCAGGATTGCAATACAAAACAGTGTCACAGTTCACACCTAAGACACACTGGTAAAGTTGCCTGCAAGAACCTTTTGACATGACCTCGAGCTGAATTTTGTGATGTCAGCCCCTCATGTTCACAAGTATATCAAATTTACACACAGTTTTAAAACCAGATACCAACAGCCATCAACAACTGCAAAAACATTGCAGTTAAAATTGAAGATTTAAATTTAATACAAGAAGCAGCTGAGAAGTTTTAACACAGAAAATTCCAATTCACCAGAAGAACATTTTTACCATGAGGATGGTCAAACATGGAAATAGGGGCATAGAGAGGCTTAGAAATGTGCCATCTTTCAACTCAATTAAACAAGGCCATGAGCATTCACTTTAAAAGCCCTGTTTTGAGTAGAAGTACCTTCCAACCTATACTAGTCTATAATGAAGAATTTTTTGTATATGTCAATACACAAAACAGGCATGATAATGTCAAATATATACATTTTAATTACCATATAAAAATAACTACAATGTCTTGCTCAATAATTATTAAGAAACAGAGCGACCCGTAGTATGTTTTTTTGTGAATAGTTAGTGGATGAATCTGCCCATTTCTCATTTACTACCAGGACAAAAAGAAAAGAACACCACAGCCCCACCACCATCAAATAAGAAAGAGCTATCTAAGCCTATTTTGGAAGAGCAAGCACTGAGGCAGGCTGCTCACATGCTATGCAGTTCAGCTTCATCTTTAACCAGTGCCATAACTCTTGCAGCTGTTGCTAAGCCTCACTCCAGAGTAAATAACAAAGACTGTCAAGGCCCCGAGTGCACCCATAGGCCAGGCTCATGAGGGACCCCAGCCAGCACCCTCTGCCCAGTGGCCCAGGAGCCCCATTTAAACCCAAGGCCCCTGCTCTCCCCTGTGCAGTACTGGAGGGTAGCTCTGTGCCCAGCTGATACTGAACACTGCCTGGGCTTCCTGGATTGATGACAGACCCACTCAGTACCTGGCATTTGTCTGATGATCACTGGAGAATCAATTTTAACCATTCCTGCCAGCACCTTTGCCCTGCTCAGGAACAAAGCGACTGAGCTCTGTCAACAAAGATCCTGCCCTTCCCTATCCTGTGGTCACACTCAGCTAACGGCAGGGCCGTAAGGCAGCCCTGCTCGTGCTGCTCCCTGACAAAGACACCTATTTTCTTAAGGGATAAAAGTCATTACTGCAGGACCAACACAGGCTGTCACAGACTGCAAGCTAGTGGAATTCACCTGTTAGGGGAGGGGAGGGGAGAGAGGAGAAAATAGGAAAATAACACATACTTTTATATAGACCATCAATTAACTTCTTTTTTTATCTTTCTAATTCAGAAATTGCATTGTCATAAGCATCATCCTGAGCACTAAAGATGGCAAGAATATTGCTATTCTATCAGACAGCAGGGCAGAGGATACAAAGATGAATTCGTATTGTTAATCTCCTGCCTATATCCTTTAGAAGACCTTGTTGATTAAAACTAAAATCGACTTGGTAAAGTTGCATTATATGTTTTGGTTCAAAGAAGGTTGCTGTTACCTATCCGGAGGTGTTCTCTGCTTTCACCCAGGCTGTTCTGTTAACTGTTGTACATATGTATGTGTTCTCCAAATCTCACTGCAGAAATGGCTGTGCAAAAGTTAGCAGGATTAGGTACCCACATGTGCAGTAATGCTCTCTTTATGGAGCTCTGTGCAATGCAAGAGTCAGCCTGCACACGTCATTTTAAGAGGTCCTTGCAGCCCTCTCAGAGGACTACTAACTTAATACAGAGAAACAAGACCTGTATCCCATGTTTCTAAAGTTGAGAGCCAGACTGTTACTACAGACCTTTCTCCCCTGGTTACCTTCTTAATTGCTGACATCATCTATCTTGCTGCCATCTGAGTCCGGAAAAAACAGGTGATCTAAAAAATACCTGCCGACGTCAACTAAACATTCAAAGACATTTGTGTGTACATGCATTCACAAAGATTTAATTTTTTTTTTTTTTAATATCTCCCTCTGGGTTATCTAATTGCTCTCACTTTCAAGAAAATGGGTGTGGCTTGGGGGGGACTGGTTTGGGGTGTGGTTTTTTTGTCTGAAATGTTAGTTCTCCTTTTGTGAAAAATCTAAGAGTCTACACAGCCACGAAGACCACCTCAGTCAGGGAACAAGGAAATAAAAGTGTTTGGAAAAATTCAAACTTTTAGAATCTTTCTACTTTTAACTAGCATTTCAAAAGAAATAGGCTGACTTTATAGATGAAAAGTTTTGGGCAAATAATTTTGTGCACAGAAGTAAACTGGTTTGCTGTATCATAAGAAGTAACAAAAGACAGAATGCAAAAGACGTTACCAGTAAAATCTGAAGAGAAGAAAAAAACAAACCACACCACACAGGCACACACACAAAAGAAACCCATAAGTTATAGTGGAAAAGAAATCCATCAGAACATGAAGGACAGACAGTAAAGAAATGAGAATTATCGTGAAATACAATGTCAAGCAAGACAATTTTTCTACTCTACCATATAATAAATCCTGAATGTTTCTGAGCAATTCAAAAGGCCTAACAACTGAAAAAGATACTAATGAGTAACTGGAAAGGCAACTTATGATGCTGTTGTCATTAACTTCTATTGCGATTTTAAAATCTGTATACCAGCAGGAAATAGGAGCAGGCTCTTATGTAACTGCCTGTTTAGAAAACCAGGCCACCATAATTATACTTGTGTATGACTAAACATTAGTTCACCTTTAAATCACAGCAATATTCTCAGTGCTACAATTATGTAGTCTTCCCCTTCACTTTTCCTTCCCTCCCTTCTCCGAAATGCAGGCCCTTGTTACAAGAAGGTATGCAGACTAACACCACGTCCCATCCTGAAACTAGTTACATTTCATAAAGAACCTGATTGTGCTCTGGATAGGTTTTATTAATATCTCTGATTAAAACTACAACGATAAGCAATTAAGTTAAATAACTTCTCTACTAAGAACACCAAAGACATAATTTGTGTTTTATGGTTAAATGATGTCCAACAGACATAAAACTGTTATGATTCCTCTTGTCCTAAGTAATACCTTCATTTTATGGAGTTAAATATAACACTGTAAACTTAAGACAATTAATTTATCATTAATAAAAAATGATGCAACAAAATACAGTTGAACCATATCCTTGTAAGCTGCTCTGTTACAGATTTTGGGTTTTGCAGTCTAAGCAATTTTAAGCTTGTAGTTTTTTGGACAACCTTGGCAAACAGAAACTTCTACAAAGAAATTACAACCAACTTAAGTAGCTAAATGTATTAGGAACTCATGATTCTTACTAAAGCATGGGTCATTCCAGGTTCTGCTTTTGAAAGAAAGAGTTAAGAAGAAAGATTTGCTTAAGGCTCTAGCATACTGCAGAACTCTGCATCTTTCAGCACTTCACAGAAGTAATTTTATATAAACAAAATCTGTTAATTCTTTTCCATATTATTTTTGCAAGTAACATGTTCCGCTGCTTTGCGATCTTCTTACCTTAAATGAAGCACATGCACGAACACCCCACCTCACCTATTTTGGTGAAAAAAAAAAAATTTTTTTTTTTTCCATGTCCCGTTCCTCAGGAAATGAAGTTGCTCAGTCTGCTTTGCAGGAATTTTTGACATTATTCCTCCTCATCGTCTCTGTGTTTTCTAAATGAATTTAAACCAAGTTCTTTCAAAGACTTTTGTGCCAAGGATTTAGTTGCTTCAGTTTCTAATCTTCTCTTTAAATAATGAAGATGCAAAACTGGGCAGAACACTCCAGTTGAGCTCTTTTCAGCTATTTTTTTTTCCCTACTTCAGTATCTCTTGGGTAGTTAGTAATGGATTACTTATTAGCTTGTTCCATACCTTTTCATAAACTGGCATTTCACAGACTGGCTTATTTTCCCTTCTCTGGACATCTTAAACCCCTGTACCACCTCTCTCCCAACTTAAGAAAGCCACTAAAGTTTCACTGGCTGTTTCATCTTGCTTGCATTTCCTTGAGGGAATTTTTATTAGACTTGCTGATCCTGGAAACCTTTGACTATTTCACCAGTTCCCTTTCTTCTAGCCAACACCTCTATCCATACAAAAAGCACTAAGCATAGTAAATTAACTTTTTATTGTGGAGACTGAAGTGAGGGTGGGTGTGGTTTTTTGGTTTGGGGTGGTTTTTTTTAATTTTTCAGATAGGGAGGAAGTGGCATAATTTTTAGGACAACCACATGAGGATATGAGTACATTTGGTTATTTTTGGATGTACACTTATACCCCTTCTCTGCTGACAGGTGAGCAGGGAGGTGATCAAACAGATATCGAGTGAGAGGTCCCAAACAACAGGAGCTGACTGTATCGAGGGGGCACAGCGCATCAAAGACTGCCACTCCTCCGCTGTGCACTAACATCACACAGTTCATAAGGCATTATGTAGGGTGCTGTCACCCACTGCCATTTTCATCCTGCACTCACGCAGCCATGCAATACATTAGGTCACTTCCCATATAATGTTAAATATATATTTAGCTGTCAGTGCTATTTGGATATGTGGAACTATGCAAGCACCTCATGACCAAGCAATTCAACCTCAGTTGAACTAACTTCAACTCAAGCTAAGTTCAGCATGAACCACAGGTAGCCAAATTTGAAGGTCTCATTCCAAACAACGTGGTCACCTAGAGCAGCTTACCTCTCAAAACTCCATTCCCTACCAGGCTTTCAGGTTACACCTGTTTACAGCTCTGACTTAAGAGCCATATCTTACTGCAGAAATGAAACGTAGCTTGACTGAGAAAGAAGGAGCACCTATTCAATTTCAGCATCAAATTCACATAAAAAATTGTGATAAATTCAAAGAAAAGAACCTAAAACAAAGAGAAGGGACAAGGACAGGAATGACAAACAACCCACAACATTCACGAAACACATACACAGAGAAAATAAACTTCAAATCTCAAAGCCAGTATCTGCAGGAGTGTTTAGAAACACAATACAACACAGCTTATCAGTAGAGCCACTGCATGGAACATTAAATATTTAGTTTCGGTCTGTCTGAATTCTGGTCCAAACCATCCTCAATCTTCATGGCTTTACTGGTTTGTTTTCAAGCTGAGGCTCCCGTTTCAAGGTTAAGACTTCCAGGTCTCTATAGAACCTGCAGGCAGTAGATACTGCCACCTGGCGAAAGTAGCGCCTTATTACCCGAACCGCTAAGCCACGAAAGACATTTATCAGCCAGTTTCTTGTTTGCAGCCCACTGCTGTAAATGGAGCAAAACAATTTCTCATAAACCCAGCCCTGCCATGAACCATGGTCAGAGGTGTGCTCAAGAAGGGACAGACCAGAGCACACAAGTCAAGAAAGGAAGACTACAAGAAAACTACCCAGAGACAGTACCATTCCCGGAGCACCACGCTCCAGAGTTGTGGTCCCGATGGAAGCCAACAACTTGCAAACAGTTCAAAGAGGCTATGTTACCCTCAAGTGCTTCCTGCAAGAAAAGGGAAACGATTGCTCTGCAGAAGCCATTGTCCAGCTGCACAACTACACTCTAGGTGTGTCCTTGGGGGAGTGCTGGGCTGCTTGGCAACTTTCAAAACACAAGCTTTAGTCATCAGGTTGTATCATGTACCACCCCACCCCCCCCAACCTATTTTTATCCTGTCTCATTGAAAGGGGAGGGAAACAGCCTATAGTCATCCACTACTTGAGCTCTACAGGCCCACACAGATACAGACGTTAAGTACTAACTGTGGTCCAGAATTACAAGTATTTCTTGAATATAATTTCACAAGTACTCTGAACATATACTTGTAACAGGCAAAACCCCAGAGCATACCACATTCCTGTTGAATTTCAGTTCTAGGATGACCAGAATGTGGCTAATTATACCGAAGTCTGACAAATACTACTGCTGAACTCAGGACTGCACACACACAATATGTGTATTTTAATGTAAGGTGTGTGATTAGCTTCTGGGGCAATGAAAATTACTTCTAATAAAAATTCACCGTCCTCCCAACTCACTGGTTTGCCCAAAGGGAAAGACAGCCTTAGCATCCTACACATCAGAAGGCTCATTGCTGGCTACAAACCCAAACTGTGGAAAAAAGCTCTTCAACAAGAAAGTTGTCTCGTACCTTTAAAACTTAAGACTCCTTAAACAGTCGTGGCAGCTTTTGTAACTTGACTGGCATGACACGATTTTGGAATTGCAAGTCCTGCCACACCTTTAACCAAAGTTGGTTAAGCAATGGTTCTTCTGACTAAACATGGAAAATACGGCACAAAATCCAGTATTCCATGAGAAAACAGAAGACCCCATGCCAACCTCAGGTATTCCCATTGTGGGCTGTCACAGCAGGGCTTCACTTGAACTGTAACTCAGTACTGCCCACAGAGCTTTCTCTCTTGCACTGGACTTTCTCTCTTAACTGGACTTCCCACCTCGTGCAGGTGGGGCACCACAGGAAAGTCAGGCAGTATTTACAGTAACCAAACAGGCACACTGAGTCATGGAAGAGGAATTCTGGATGAGAAGTCCAGCCCATGGAGAAGAATGAAGCACCCAAACAGGGCTTCTCATCATATTCTCTATATAACACTATGTGTCACTTCAGTTAGTTGTCTGCCACCTGATATTTTAATTCATACAAACAGGCACTTAAACGAGCAAGGATAGGGGTAGGAAGGAAAAAAAGATTTCAACAGC
>NW_020799095.1:4598183-4656624 GCF_003259725.1 Athene cunicularia
ACCCCCTCCCCATCCCCAACCATCTCCATCTTCCATGGGACTCCACTGCAACAGCACCCAAGCAGCTGGTGCTCAGCCCACAGCCAGAAAGGGGCAGTCTAAATACCCTGTCCTTAAACAAAACAAAACAAAAAATATCAAAAAAGTCCTCAGTAGCCACTCTCAAGCAAATTCGTTCATTTCCCACAACAGAATTAAAATATAGTAACTTGTCACAACCTTTCCAGTCATTTGAGGAAAGGGCACTAGATAAGAGCACAGCAACAAAAATAGATGAGAGAAACAAGGAAACTCTCTGGAGAAAGCAGAAAGAATAAAGTCTACTTTTTTACTTCATGAAGCCACCTATTCCTCTCCCTGGTTTTCAGTCCTGTTCCATTTCGCACACATGTATTACACTCCCCCTTGACACTTAGCACTCTAAAATTTAAAATGGTGAAACTTAAAAAATATTGGAAAATGACAGATCAGTAAATAACAATTTGATTTTTTTTTTTTTAAAAAAGCACACAATACCTGAAAAGGGTCAGTTTCAGTGCTGGATACCTGCTAGTAAAGGAGAAGAAAGAGTCTCTGCAATACAGGGCTACCACATGGAGGCTAAAGTCCAGCCACATGTAACACAAGAAATTAAAGTTCATCAACTTGAGGCTATTTCATGCTAAATGCTAGTGAATCTTGACTGCTGATTTTGCTTCATGTGATGCATATATGCACAGATAACACAAACTGCAAGTCTGTGTCCCTTCTCAGAAACTGCAAATTTTGCATCATTGTATGTAAATTGACACAGAATTCTACAGTACATGTACCATCACACAAGAGAGTATTACATTTTCTATTATTTAAGTAGGAAGTGCCTTTTTAAAAATTCTCAGTGTATTCAATGCCTCCCCCATTTTTAAAATAATGAAGAAATATGCAACTCCATAATGTGAAAAGTCATCCCATTCCATTGGGCTGAGAAAATTCTGGAAACTCCTTCTGAGAAAAAGCAACAAATCTAGCTCAACAACCAGCCAAGAGGCCATTGTTATATTAGGATTCTCCTTTCTCAGTAGAACCACAAGCCTAAAGAAGCCTAATCATATTCCAGGGATGGAAGCAAGAAAGATGGTCTTTCTTTAAATGCTTTTCCAGCAGCTATTTCCTGGCTGCTTGAAGCAGCCTGATAGCCTCACTTTCCCAATGCTTTCCGTCCATTTAGACAATCATGGAATGGAGTGAACTAGTCATTACCACTGAACAGATCTACATAAAAATAAAAAGCAAAAGAGGAGATAAGAAACTTCAACTCCACAATTACACTGACAGCTAGTCAACTGAAGAGGGAAACAGCCTATAGTCATCCACTACTTGAGCTCTACAGGCCCACACAGATACAGATGTTAAGTACTAACTGTGGTCCAGAATTACAAGTATTTCTTGAATATAATTTCACAAGTACTCTGAACATATACTTGTAACAGGCAAAACCCCAGAGCATACCACATTCCTGTTGAATTTCAGTTCTAGGATGACCAGAATGTGGCTAATTATACCGAAGTCTGACAAATACTACTGCTGAACTCAGGACTGCACACACACAATATGTGTATTTTAATGTAAGGTGTGTGATTAGCTTCTGGGGCAATGAAAATTACTTCTAATAAAAATTCACCGTCCTCCCAACTCACTGGTTTGCCCAAAGGGAAAGACAGCCTTAGCATCCTACACATCAGAAGGCTCATTGCTGGCTACAAACCCAAACTGTGGAAAAAAGCTCTTCAACAAGAAAGTTGTCTCGTACCTTTAAAACTTAAGACTCCTTAAACAGTCGTGGCAGCTTTTGTAACTTGACTGGCATGACACGATTTTGGAATTGCAAGTCCTGCCACACCTTTAACCAAAGTTGGTTAAGCAATGGTTCTTCTGACTAAACATGGAAAATACGGCACAAAATCCAGTATTCCATGAGAAAACAGAAGACCCCATGCCAACCTCAGGTATTCCCATTGTGGGCTGTCACAGCAGGGCTTCACTTGAACTGTAACTCAGTACTGCCCACAGAGCTTTCTCTCTTGCACTGGACTTTCTCTCTTAACTGGACTTCCCACCTCGTGCAGGTGGGGCACCACAGGAAAGTCAGGCAGTATTTACAGTAACCAAACAGGCACACTGAGTCATGGAAGAGGAATTCTGGATGAGAAGTCCAGCCCATGGAGAAGAATGAAGCACCCAAACAGGGCTTCTCATCATATTCTCTATATAACACTATGTGTCACTTCAGTTAGTTGTCTGCCACCTGATATTTTAATTCATACAAACAGGCACTTAAACGAGCAAGGATAGGGGTAGGAAGGAAAAAAAGATTTCAACAGCTTGCTTTTCTTACCCACCCCCACTCCCATCCCCTTTCCCATGAACAAGTCCTGCTTCATCACTGGGAAAGAAAAAGTCCTTTATCCCCAAAAGTTTTAAAGGATTTTTGCAAGGGTGGAGAAGCTGCACAAAACATAATCACAACTTTTCCTTTGCTACAAAGGAGAACTGGTATGAAGGATCAGATCATTCAATATTATCCAAAAGAATACTGTTGTGCAAGAAAAATCATTACATTGACCAGGCTGCCAGATGAAGTGGAAATAAAAACGTTGTTCCTTCAGTTCTGCCACAGCAGACACTGGCCAAGCCTGTTTATGGGGTGGACAAGCCACAGAACTGTCTTCCCATACAGGTCACTGGGCTCAGCCTACATCTGCATTTTTGGGTGCATAAAGCACTAAGATTTCCAGCATGTTGCCTTCCTTGGTAGGAAATTCTACTTAAATGTGGCATTTGAAAGCATACTGATGAAGTAAGCTGGGAGAAAACTTGGCTTAGCCAAACACAACAAATAAAGGTTTGGAAGAAGCTGGGAATGTCAAAGCTAACAGACAAAACCACTGGAAAGTCCAGTTCCAATGTGAGGAATGTCATTCTTTATTAGGTTAAAGTCTTCCCTGCTTTGGTTTCATCCTACACACACATTCCTGATGGGTATGAAAGGTGAGACAGATCTTGATGATGAGAGACCATTAAAGTATTAGGTCCCTACTGTACATTATGCTACAAATGTAAATGAACTTTGCTTCAGTATGGAAATGTTTCTTCCTGTATATAAATGCAGTCATATTCATGCTTTTATTTTTACATTAAACAGAAAATAAAAGGAAACTCCACCACCATGGCTATTCTTTTAGAGCAAGAACAAAAGCTATTCACATATCAAATGCATGCTGGCAATGCACCGTTCAGCGACAGTAAGAATAAACACATTCATTAACCATTAGGATCTTTCCGCTGCCAAGACAGACTGGGAATGTCTCAAAAACCCATTGATAAATCACCGAGTACAGAAAACCCTGAAAAGCAATTGTTCTGCTTTTGCTTGTTGTTCAGCCCAGCTACAGAATGTGCCAGCCCCTAAACAATGGCTGTCAAATGAAGCTTTAGAATCACAAGCAAAACATAAGAATTAATTCTTATGTAGCTTGCTTTTTACAGATGTTGACTTTAAATGGAAAATGTGTGTTGCTTCATGATGAACACATACATGTACATTGGGAAACATAAGGATGCACCCAGCATATTATGGAGGTAAATTATGAAATAAAAGTTTTTTCACATATTTAAATACAAAAATAATCAAACATAGCTTTTTAGTCTTCCAGCACTATTCAAGTGCACCAAAACAGGAAAACAAAAAACAGAAAACAAAAAAAATCCTAAAAAAAATCCACCAAGGACTTGTCTTCAGGAGTTATTTCTCCAAAGAACAAACACTGCTTTCACACATCCCCACCCTGAAAAAAGTACGCATTTAGGAATGACAAGTGCTTCCCAAAACAAGGAAAATCTAGAAACAAATTTTAAAAATGTCACACTGGACTTCATTAATTCCCGCAGTTGCTTTCACAGTGACTGTGGAATTGACAAGTTTACACTAAAAATCATGTATCATACTAGGAAGAGGAGTGTAAGTTAAGAGGGCTGCAAAAGGAGCACAGTAGTAGCAGTCAAGTTCTGCTTAAGGGAAAAACAAGCAAACTCCACAAAACACAAAAAGATAATCCTTGAAAGAAAGGAAAAGTACGCCTGGGATACACACTACGAGGTGGCATGACAACCTGTCACGGGAAAGGAATCAGTAAAAACACTAAGTTATTGACAAAGGATAAGAGCTGGAGAAGAAGTGATGAGAAGAGAGGGGAGAGGGGGGGAAAAAAAAAAAAAAAAGCAGCATCTATGAAGTTGACTGAGAATCCACCAAAAGCCAGCCAGAAAATTTCAGAAGCAATGATGCAGCAGGCACAGAGAATAAGATCATTTTGCTAAGAGTATGCTAGACAGAACTAAAAAAGTCAGACTCATAGAATAGTTCCAGTCATGCTGAGGGATCTCACGTTAATAGGACTAGCACTCCTGGCATACTTTAGAGAAAGAGCACTCAGAATTTAGCAATAGCTGCTTATAGAAAGTGGCAGAATAGAAGAGGGAGAATAGACCAAATCTAGATCAAGCTTACAGGGTAAGACTGGTGACAGCAATAGCAAAATGGACTGAGGTAGGAACCCACACTCTCAAATTTTATTTAAAGGAGAGACTAAGAAAGCTGGGTAGGAAGAAGACTGGACTGTGAAAATTATGGAGATTTTTCAAAATCATGAAAATGAAATTGTAAGGGGAATGAAGAACTTATATTCACCAAACCCTGCATAACTAGGACAAATACTGACAGAAACCAGTGGAAGACTGGCTTAAGTACCCCTGCACACAGCCAGTAAAAACCATGAACTTCCATGGTAACACAATCAGCAAATTCAGATAGATTTTAGACAGTCACAGACAGAGTCTAACACTAAATAGACACTAAAAGAACTAGGCAGGGACGTACTCTCTATATTGCTAGTACAACAGTTCTGCATGATGGGGGTACTTATGCTAAGAACAGACTTCTGAGAGTGGCTGAGCACGTGCTCTCCATACCCTGGAGTAAAAAGCAGAGTCCTGAGCCTGCTGATCCAACCCAGGCAAGCATTTCTTATGTTCTTCATTTGAGTTCCAGCTCCACAGACCATATTAACAAAACTGAGAAAAACATGGAAGGTACCATCCCACAACAGGAAATGAAAAGGAAGAAAGTGCTAGAGCAAGTTTATGCTGTGTAAAGAAAGGTAACCACAACAGGACTCAGAGCAGTTCAAGAAGAGCGATGCATTTCAAAACTATTACTAATTTATCAATACTTTTGTAACCTTGTAATGTTTAGAGGACAACCAACCAGCCCGTAACTCAGCACAACCACAGCACCCTGTTCAAGAGCCTTCAGAATAGGAAGCACTCAAGGTCTGATGGTATCTCACACACCCAAAACAGCTCAGCCACAGATACAGTGTTTTCCCTGTATGCTGCACAGCCAGAGTAAAGTGTTCTAGTAACAACCTGTATTACCAAAATCTTTAAGGAGTTATCTCTGGGCAGTCATGCTTTGACAGATTTAGAACCGAAGGAAGAGAAATCCAGCATTTCAAACAAAAACATGCACCTTGGGGGCAACGGAGGAAAAGCACTGGAATGGAAATTCTGTAGGCCCTAGAAACACCTTTTAAAATGAAGTAACAGTCATCAGAACTGGCTAATGTTGCCACAAAGAGTGGTGGAATTTGGTGGAAGAGAACAGAAGCTCTGTTTCATACCAGAACATAATTAAAAAGCCTGAATAAGGATAGAGGCAGGATGAAAATCCAGAAAAAACTTTCTGCATCTAAATGTCTTTGTTGCTAGGAGACTGTATGAGGTTTAAGAGCAAGAGAAAAATGGGTTCCTCTGGATGTTATGACTATCCACCATTGCAGTAAGGTAGAAGTTACACTACCTGAAAGGTTAAATAATACCAACTCTTCTCAGAGATACCTCCCATCTGAGGGAAATCTGATTTCATGGCTTGACCCATCCAGTGACGTAACTTCATTTAAAAAAAAAAAAAATTAAAAAACTCTACTTGTGTTAATTACAAACAACATAAGACACAGAACAGGTTATCATCACAAAGAATTTCCCAAGACCCCTCAGGAAATTGCCCAGAACACAACAGCCAGAGAACACACCCCTACGTGCATTTGGAAAGAGTAATCAGTACAATGAACAAATGAATCACGCAAACTAATGAGGGAGCTAGGCAATTTAAATCACAGTCCATTCATTCTCTCCTTTTTCAGAGAACGATGAAGGAAACTCACATAGCATATTAAGCAGTTAGCTCTTGAATTACAAAGTATATTATGCCAAAATCATTGCAAATAGTAAGTCTTCAGACATGAGAAAAAAGACTGAAAGTTAACTTACTGAAGATAGCTAATTATAGTGTTACACTTATTTTAAGGTAAACAAAAAAGTAATTTAAAATAACCCAAAAACCAGAAAACCCACAAAACCACTCTGGCAGCCAGACATCTGTCACAAGAGTAAACGTATACTCCAGTGGTATTTCGTATTCCATCCCCACTGTACTCTCCATTTCCAGAAGGACAGGATTTGTTTGACAGCAGCTGATGAACAAGGAAGAATGGCAATCAGACTAAGATGCTTTTATAATTCACAAAATGGGACTAATTGAGCAATTTAATGATACTCTGCTTTATCATGTCAAGATTACAGCCCTTTCTGCTTCACAAAGAATGCGATGGGGAGTGTTAGACAGAGAAGGAAGCCCCCATCCCCAGCTGTTTATACCAACGCCTGTGTGGAAGTATCCAGGTCTGCACTGCAATTACAGGAAAGACAGGCACCTTTAAAAGCACTTTGATTCTCTGTCTAGCAAAAGAAACACTAGATGGTGCTACATCCATATTCCTATCTTTATACTCAGATGAGTGGTTAGCAGGAAGAAAAAGTCAAGTTCAAAGGAAAAAAACAATCGGGATGAGATAGGTGCCTCATTCACACATGTAGTAGCAGTGTGTCACTTCCATGTCATACAATGCTGCCCCACTGACCACCAACATAGGGACCTGAGTGTCCTTCTGCACATTTACTTGTAGGAGTTCCATGAGTGACAGCTGTAGAAACTCTCTAAGTCAGGCTACATTGAACTTTTCTCTTAAACCTTGCTAACAAAATCCAAAATGAAGCAGTAATTACAAAAAAAAAAAAAAATCTAATATAGCATCTACCGAATCCATTTACAGGTTTAATACTGTTAGCATTTAGAAAACACATGATCTATGGCTAACATTTTTTAATAACTATTAAAACATTTACAAACAACATTTTTTAAAAATTAGATCAATTGTCCTATTTCATTTACCCATGTATGCTCAATTTAGCACAGACTGAGAAGTGTCTAGTTGCATAACACTTCAGTTATAGCAGCTACGAGTTTTGGATCACTTTACTATCAAATTCAGTGGGAAAGAAACCTTTCAGGATGCTGTCCCCCACTCAGAGGTAAAACTGGCTTAAGGAAACTTTTCACCTCACTGGTTTTTGTCACCGAGGCCCACCCCTGCAGTGCTCATTCCCTTGGTTATACCAACACTGCCTTTAGGCCACACAGTAGAACAGATGAGATGTGTGACCTAGCTATAAAGTAACCCTCACCTCCCCTCTGCCACAAAAGCTGAGCAGGATTCTATCCCGACAAGTTGCCTAAAATACCTCCAGTTGCACTCCCACAGAAACCCGCACAAGCACAATTCTGAGGTGGTTCGGGGACAGGAAATGTTTACAGCAACACTGTATCCAAGAACACATGCTTAGAACAATAAAAATGTACAATGCACCTCTCAGCTACTTAACATCTGCTCTTAGGTCCCAGGGCAGGAAAGATCGTGCTGCTGGCAAAGAATGCCAAAGTGCCTCTCTTACTGTTAGCAAATAGAATAGGAAAAAAATCCAAAAGAAACCAGCAAGAATTTAAAATTCTTGGAGTACCAATGGCCTTCTTGAAAAGTTAAATAGCAAAATCTCCACATCATATAATTTCTTCTTAGGCTTAAGTTATATTAGTCACCTCCGATTACATTACCATTAGCTGGTTACATTCAGAAAGCATCACCACACAGCACTGACTCAGTTTCCCAGTTTCTTAACTGTGTTCAAGTCTTTAGTTGGAAGAATTTTTGCAGATTACTTTTACAATAGTCTCTAGGTGTTAAGTCTTAGACTAAAAGAAAACAGATTATTCTGACTGCTGAATTTGGACATGCCTGCTTGAAGTAGTCAAGGCTTCGCATCAGAAGAAAAATTATGGTATATGCAGACTTGATATGAGCAATTTCTTTCCCACTAAACAGTTTAAAAGTGTAAACTGTGCTAACCTCCGAGTCAGACCTACACAAAGTCCTCCTGTTAAAGCCTCTGACAATCCTTATTCCTCTGCAAGTATTTCTCTTTCTGCTTGTTTCAAGAGTATATGCTGCATACCAACACATACCACTGACAAGGTAGAGATTTTACACAGGAAGCATGAGACCAATTCCTTACTCCCAGTCTATGCCCTTTGACACCTTTAAAAGCACAGCAAAGAGCTGAAACTCAGAAAAATCCAATTTAAAAAAGTAAATAAAAACTCCACAAACACAACATCAAAACCAACCAACCAAAAAGCCCACCACTATTTCTACTGCAAGTCTTATCATGTTGTCTCTAGGTCACAAACAGTATAAATTTGCTGCTGCAGAACAGTTAATCCATTAAAAACAAAGCATTATAGGATCAATCAGTAAACCACACTTGGCTGACAACTAAGCAAGAAGAAAGAGATTCAGAAACTACATCAGGCTTGAAAGAGTCTGAGGTAGGAAGACATGCACTGACCTCCACTTAGCAAAAACTACTTTTAAAAATTAAAAAAAGGAAGAGTTTGTCCTGCCTGTCAAGGAACCATAATTAAGAAGGCATCCTGACTCATGAAAGAAGTTAGTTGTCTGGGCTTGTAGTCAGAAACAGGTAAACAAAGTTAACATCTTCTTTTAACAGGTGAAGGAATACAGGACATAACCAACAGAACAACTTGCAAGAAAGATCCTTCTACAAGGGGCCTGGAAAACAGTTATGCTACCAGGAATGCATCTGTGCAATGCATAGAGCTTCCAGTCTACCTGCTAAGCAAATACCTACATGGCAGTCAAGAGAGTGGCCTGTTTATAAACTAATCAGTTAAAGAGCTCTAAACCCATGAATACAAGGAGGAGGGATGGGAAGTATGTTTGTGTTAACAAAGCATTTATCTCTGTGGAAGCATACCTCACTGAAAATGACTTTAATGTTAATTCTACTGCTTGTCACTGCAAGGGAATCAGGATGGACTTGCAGAGCATCTCTCCCTTTCTTTCTATTTTCTTTTTTCAGAATATCAGTCCTTAGTAACTATATCTCAGTTGGCCTAAGTTAAGCATAATACAGAAGTATTTGTTGATGGTCACCATTAACTAGTTCTCTGACCTACAGACAATTCTAGAAATGGCTGGAAGTAACTCAGGACAAATGTATCTGACAGCCAATTAGAATGGCTCCAGTCTTAGTTCTGTTTTTCTCAGCCCTTTCATTTCTCCCTCCCAAAAACTCAGCTGATTTGTCAAACATTCCCAAAAGACCTTGGAACTGACAAGGTTACTTTAAGCTAAAAGCAGCCTCACAGCTCAGCCAACAAACCATGCATTTGGAATGGAAACTGCCTGTCATTTCATGGCCATATCCATGACTAAACTGAATTAGTGATTATTCAAACAAAAAAAATGGGTCAGCAGACCACATCACTAAGAATCTCATTCTATTTAAAATACCATACTTAAAACACATATTCCATTTATTTGTATGAAACTATGATAAAAGGCATTTAACTTTTCATACAAGCATGCAGAAGCAGCTGTTCCTTATACATTAACTTTTATAGTTCCAGAATTAATGTGACAAAAATTAAATAGCTTTAAAAAGCAGAAAGATGTACAGTCAAAATACATTAGATACTATTTCTCCCATCCCCTTCTCCCACAAAGCAAATCTCATATCAAGATAAAAATCTAAATTATGTTGAACTTTAGGACAAGCATTCCATAATTTTAAGCTGCGGTATTTCCTTCCCCTCATCTCTGACTTTCAGTTGGTTTATTTTCCAAACAAATCTCAAATGGTTCAACTTCCCAAGCATGTAGTTCTAATACCCCAGTTTCACAGCTGTCATTGGTCTAACCTATTTGCAAGAGCCTTAAACCTTACAGAGTGCTTTCACTGAAAATTCCGGTGCTTGTGAAATCACTTCTTAAACAAGGAAAATGTGCAGAACAGCAGCAGCACTGTCCATGAGCCACATACCTCACCCACATCTTAAGAACAGAAGTTTAACTATACATCTCCACATCCTTCCCAGGATAAAAAAGATTTGTCCGCTTACCAGTAATGGTGCAGGCATCTCTGTACTCTCTGCAGTCTGGCACATCATCTTCCACTGCTTCACTTACATAGTGCTCTTCGTGAATGCCTGTGTCACAGGCTAGGACTGCATGATTCGACAGCTCCGAAGGAGGCACAGTGGCGGCCAAAGTGCAGTCGTGCAAAGCTGTGGCGTCCAGCTTGGCAGGTTTCACAGGGTTGTACAAACTGCCATCAGGGGGACCAGCACTGGAGACTGGGTCTGGCTGGTAGAAACAGGACTCTCTTTCTTTGCTAGAGTTGGCTTCAAGAAGTCTGCAAAACACAAAAGAAACAAATGTTCAATTCAAGCCATTCCAAACAGCATACATCAGAATAGATAATTTTCTTTTTCTTAAACAGTAGTTTAACCTGAGATGTTCAGCAAATACTAAAACCCAAACACTATTCACAGAGCAGCTGTCTATCTCTACACCATGCCCAGTCATGTCAAGTAGGAAAGTGCTATTCCTTGTAGTATTTACCAATGGCTGATTAAACATCCATATTTTTGCCTAACCCATCTTAGAGTAAGCCCAGTCCATCCATCTTGCCTCATTCACCAACTTAACTTGCTCTCATGTCAGCCAGCAAAAGCCCTATGTAACCCAGCATGCTGCATGAGCCATGCCGTGCAGGCAGACTGCATGTCACTAGTTGATTTACTGGTACTTTGAAACTGACTGATAACAATACAGAAATTATTAGAGGCTTATACTATAACCCTGCTAGACTTTCCTCTCCACTGGACCACCCTGCACAGCCCTACCCTTCACTGACAGGCTGCCTGCTGCCATCTCTCCTCCCTTTACAGAGTATGCAGCAAACAGAACTCAAGGTGCACTGGGTTAAGGGGGCTTATTGCTGCTTGCCAGTGCTTCAGCCTCAAACAGGGAACAAAGTCCCTCACAGACAGATACAGATGCCCTCAGCAAGATTAAACTGGCCAGAGAAGGAATGAAGAGCACCTTTATCCAAAAAACATCACTGAAGCTTTTGGGTAACTGGCTAAAGGCACTTCAATAACTGATGGTATGGTACTGCTTTTGGTTATTAGCAGTGTAAGGAAAGATGCTAATGGTCATTACTGCTAGGAAAGGAAAATACAATCACGGGATTGCAGAAACCAGACTTGGGAAAAGGACTGAAGGACAAGAAAAAAAGACTTTATATTAGTAGTAGTTACAAGGCATAAGCAGCAGCTGAGGAACAGGCCACACAAAACGCCCAGACTACACGGAAAAAGCAAAAAGACAACCAGCAAGAAGATACAAATGCACTGGTCTGCAAGCAGAAGGTGTGGATGCAATTCAGTATGCATGTGCAGCAAAAGAACATGCTATGTTCAGTGCTTCATTGAGAACCAAAAATACAAGTTTTCTGAAGAAACCTGTGAAAAAGCTTCTCTTTTAATCTCTAGGCATGTTCAGAAAATCCTATTTTGCTGTTAAAGTTACACATAGGATTTTGGCATCTTATTTTCCAGCATTTCTAGTAAACAACATTATTGCTCCACCAAAACATGAGAATATTTCTAGAAACTCATTGCAAGACTCGTGCATCTGTCTCTCAACCATCAAGACACAGATTATGCATTCTAGACCTTCTGGGAGTAAGCTTCAGAGAAACCTCCAACAAAGTTGTAACACTGTGCCAACACCGTTTTTTCTCAACCTAGTCTTCCCTTTCACCACAGGCATCAAAACAAAACCGCAAAATTCTCTCCCCCTCTCAGAGGGTCTCAAGAAGGATGTGTTTATACTGAAATCAGAACACCACAAATGGAAAATGGATGGGCAATATTAACTTTGGAGAATACCCTCATACACAAAATGACATTTCATATAGTTTTCCTCAATTACATACATTTGTATTTCTGCATATTTCACTTAACCTGGAAACAGTTCTTAGAGGCTCAAAAAACTGTTTTATGTAATGTTCATAATAGCTACAGGAACAGATTAAATCAAACGATATATTTATGATACTCTTACACAAATGGTACTCTATTGTGGTAGCTGCAGGAAGAGAAAGTTTCACTCGAGTGCTTTAATAGAAAATCTTATGGTTCCCCTGCAGAGCATCCATTATTCCTGTGCTATCACAGTACACACTGAAAATAACAATGGGGTCACTTGTACTGATTATTTTTAAAATGATCCACTTTCAAGTGGCTCTTTAGGAGTAACATGAAGAAGATTACTGATATTAGAAATTAGTTGTTCAAATACAGTTAGAATCAAAATGCAAATATTTGTTTTCCCCTCTGCATTGAAGATAGAAACAGCTTAAGCTATAAATAAGAACATATACTGGAAATACAGAGACTGACTGATTAAAAAGGGCTCCATTTTGTCCTAGATGCTACCACACATCTGTGAATCACGTTTGTTTTGGGAAATTGTTAGATAAATCTGTTGTTATGAACAAGGGCATGTCTGGGAGTAAGCAACTGGAAGCATTAACAGCACTCTTAAGCTTTTCTTGTCCTTCTCTCCATGCTCTGCCTTAGCAACTGCAGGAAGCCAGCAACATAGCAACACTACCAAATGAAGTAACACTGATAACCACAGTCTGATTTTTGTGTAAAAGTAAACCGAGTTTTGAGAATCTGAGATCTTGTAACACACTGACATTCAATATCTGACATATCTGATCACCTTTACTCATTCCCAACTATGTCCCACACAGTCCTCACCAAAAATAGTTTTGGCCAGAACATAACATTGCAAGTTGCATTAGAATTTTGTGCTGAATGAGCTTCACCTCTCCACCTTCACCCGGCTTAACATTCATCCCACTGAGGTACCATGGAATCAGTTCTCCCCCTCCTGTAAACTGCACTCCAAGAGCTTCTGCCTTGTCACTGTTAAGAACAAGTAGAGACACATTCAGAAACAAGTCATCAGTGCTCTTCCTTCATACAAGCTATTTCACTGGAGGCACTTATGGAAACTATAACAAACAGAGCCTGAAAAAACAAATAAGCAACAAAAAACACTCCCCCACAAATCCCCACAAGTCAGTCTGCCTGGTTGGCTGCAGAACCACATGTAACATCTACATGAGAAAGTCAAGGTCTGGATTAAGGAAGAGAATTTGCCTTAAATCTTAAAACCTTGTATCACAGAGGGAATAAAGCAGGCAAAAATGTGTATGCCTGCTTCTTTTCAGAACTATTTAATATCATCCATTTCCATTCACACAGTGGAAGTGTTGTTCAGATTCTATCTATCAAATCTATCGAGGCAGTGTTTTCATGGCCTCTCTTGCGAGGCAAATATTACTACCTAATCCAGGGGTACACGCTTTTCCTTTAAACTTACATTTAAATCTTACTGTTGCAGAAAAGAAAAACAAACTACAGCTGAGCAGTATTTACCAGATTGCCAAAACAGCCATGAAGAGAAACAGACATTGTAGCTACTATACTCATGAAATACAAATATCGGTATTACTTTAGTCAGTCTCACCTGCATTTACAGTATTCATAAGAGAAGATGATATAAATTGTTACTGTGATGTTTCATATTTACTCCTTCTGACATCCAAACAAGTACACAGTTTATAAATCAGATTATGAGTTTTCTTGTTGAAAACTCAACACATTTCATTCTTTCTACTGTATATGTTAACACCAGCCTACATCTAAATAAATCTTCTACCTAATAGGGAACAACTCAGCTTTTGCCTCAGTGGCTGTATTGCACCATTTCTAACAGCCTATATAAAGTGACAGTTTGGGGCCAATAAACAGACCTGGGTCTAAAGAAATACTTCATTTGGAATATTTGAACTTAATTCTTCAGTGTGAACTGTTTGCAGAAAGAGCACAGTTCCCTTAAAATTTATAATTGAAATGTTTTTAATCAGGTAATTTTACTCTGGAAAAAATCCCTTGTTTGTAAGCTGTTTATTAAAGGCACTCATTCAGACCTTGCACTTTATAAGAGCAATGACATAAGCACAAAGACTTGCTCCTGCAGACCTCCTCTGTACAATGCCCAGATTTTGGTCTGACCCAATAAATCCTTAAATTAGACTGTTTGCAGGATTACTATAGGAACAGCTTAAATTCTATATACACTAAACACCATTGTCATCTAACTGTACATGTACACAACAGTTTGGACTATGACTGCAGAGTAAGACTTGATCAAGAAGTACATTGGGTACCGACTGCAGTATACATGTGGCAGCCCAGATTACAGGAAACAAGTCAAAAACTAAAGTGTGGTTAGTCAGCAGTGCATTTCACTTTTTTTTTAAAAAAAAAAAAAAAAAAAACACTACCCAAGAGCTACACACTGCACCCTATGGTGATTATTACACTTTGAACAATTTTTAGTTATCTAGCTCAGATTTTGTGCTTCAGATAATATTTTTATTCATTAGTTTAAAATGGCAGCTTGATCATGGCAAATATCTGCAAAATTTAAAAATACTTCTTAAAAGATGGGAAAAATATCTTTACAATGCTTTCAACTGAAATCTTCCCCTCTATTCCAGGTCATCCTTTTGCTATGTCTACTCTCATACTTAATTTAACTACGCTATTTGGTTTAGAGAAGTAGCACAGTTTTGAAGCAAAACCATATACTGTGAGCCAGCTGGTTTTTCAGAACAGCTTTGCTGCACACGAATAAAAAAAAAAATAAAATCCCTTTTGAGTAAGAGAAGCTGAAAACCCTGCTCCATGATGCACTTCAAATGCAACCTGCTGCCAAACAGGGATGTGAAACTTCAAATAACCTTGTGGACTACATCACTGCAAGGTCATCTGGTGTGTACCCATTACATTTTTTCCTTCAGGAAGCTTCAAAGCACTTGGGAAGTGGGGAACATTCAGCCTATGGTGCATCTAAAGTAACCCACCCAAATCAGTAATGAAGATTTAAGAAGCTTCAGTGCTAACAACTTTGATCTACTCATCCATCCCTCTCAACCAAAGTATTTGCTAATTTAGACAGAACCTTAGGGTATCAAGGAATTGAGACAGCTTCCCACTCCTAGCATCTGCCTGGGGCTACAGAGCTCTGATCCTGTATTCTCATTTACTAATTTTCTAATTCTCATTTAGTAACTACTAACTGATGGTTAAACACTTCAGAGAAGTTTTTAGGGTCTGCAAATTCCTCCCTTCTATGTATCTGCAAGACCCCCACCAGAAGTGTTCTTCCCTGTTTTGTACATCTCTTCATAAATCCACTAAAGACCTCTGTTTTACTAAGGCTGCTAAGTTTTACTAAGCTCCTTAAAAAGAGCCCTCAAGCTTCTTATTTACACGATAAAGCTTTCTTCAGATGCAAAATGCCGTATGTAGACACTGTGGCAAATCCAAGACAGTCTATTTGTCTGTCTAATCTGTGAAATAGATTAACATGTTGGCCTACCCTTGGTCATTATGAATAATCTTCAATCTGTGTTTTAGATAACAATCAGTGAATTGACCAGAGCAACTTAAGACTTTGCTTCAAGCATTCAACTTGCTTATTTTTTACTAATTCACATCTTGCATCTATAAAAGTTTGTCTTTTTTTTTTTAAGTTAAAAACAGCTTCTTCACTGAGTGGGTGGGCTCATAAACTAGTCAAAATGCCTGAATTCATTTAAACACACTTTATCGGACTGTAAAGAAACAACCATTTGCAATAGGTCTTTTACACACACACACATACATACATATGTAATGACTATTTAACTTTTATCTAAAAGCTGAATTTGATCCCGAATAGTTTAATGAGTTGCTTTAATCTTGTGCTGTATTATATACATTTCTTAAAAATCATGGGGTTTTAGTTTCCACCCAGAAGCTAGCTTTTAAATATGCATAATATTGACTACTTAGTTAAACCTCTAACTAGAGGGACATAGACAAAGTGTCAAAGATGACTGACAGAATTAACAAGCAGTTTATTTACCTTCAAACACTTTACATAAAAACAAGTACTGCATTTCTCATTTTAGAAGAGATCCATTATTTCTACAGCAAATCAAAGGAACAGGCATCTTGGACAATTCTAGACTATGTCCTTATCCAAAGTTTTAAAGCCATCAAAACCTTTCAATCAATCATCTTTCCTAGATTACCCTGCAGGAAATACTGCCTTGCTTTCTTAACAATGCTTTTGTGTCCAGTGACCCAAGCAGTCACACCGAAGCCATCTGCTAGCCCAACATCACACAGAACCCTTTTATTCAAGCTTTATATTACATTTAAACTATATCCCATGCTTTTTTTTTTTTTTTTCTCTTTTCCCCTTCATAGTGAGGTTAGGAACTCTTTGACTTAGCTAAATGCAATCTTTTCAGAGAAGCATCAACACCCAGTGGTTATGATGGATCTTTTCAGATCTATGCTTCCCAAAAGGGGGCTCTTCTGCCTATGAAACCATAAAGAATGTTTTCAAGCTAAAGGTTTCTAGAATCACTTTTTATAAAGCCTCATAACCAACAAGCATTAAGCAGATGAAGGCAACCAAAACCAGAATACCTGGCTAACTGCCAGTGACATGGCAATTAATTTAGAGTAAGTCATCACTAGGTAACAAAAGCCTGAATAGCAGCAGCAATAACTAAAAAGATGCTTAAATGATAGTATAAACCATAAAGCCTTAATCTAAAGGTCCCCAAAGCTGCTACTGTGACCTTGTTTGACCATTAAGTGATCAATGTAGACAGAGTCATGTTTTCTCAAAACGTAATGCAAGTCAAAACATTGCAAATAAAAAGTCCCATAAAGAGAAGGGAAAAAAAGAAAACCACCCCACTGTTCTTCACAAACCAAAGTTTCTCATCACTAGAATTTGGCCTTTGAAAGGAGCCCATCAATCTTCCCTCCTCTCAGGCCAAGGGAGAGTGGAAGCATACCGTAAGACAAAACCCTGGGTTTGACCTTCGCAGCTGAGAGCACACAAGTGTGCTCTCACCCAGCTGCATGTAACACTGCCCCTCTCTGCTCTGAAGTTCCCCTAGGCCAGTATCACAGGGTTCTATAAATAGTTCTTCCTTGTGTAAGGCTCATATTACACTGGGAGCATTTTACAGCTCCAGCTTCTTTTATGTAATGTAAGCCACCAAACTTGCCCTCCCCACCACCTCTGAACAAATAAAACTGAAAACAGTTAAAAATTAGTGCATTGCCTTTCCTGCAAGGCATCACACTACTGGCTAGGAGATCTTAGCTAGACATGCTGTGTACCTGTCTTGAAAAGGGAAAGCTGTTCCATCGCCACCACCAGAGTGAACACAAACTGCATGTGCAAAGGAGGAATTCATCAGGTAACATAACAAAGCTCAGAGGTATGGCGATATAGCAATACAAACTACAGACACCTCAAATATGTACTTTCCATTCACGTCCATGGACATGTAAAGTGCCCACTGAGGTAGATCAATACAAGATGGGTCCAAGGGCCATGGTCCAATACTTGCTGAAGAGAAGGAAAGGATTTAATGACTTAAAAAAACCCAAAACCAAAACAAACCAACCACCAAATCATTTGGGATTAAGGTTGCTGTTGTATTTAGCATGTATGAACTCATGCCTCGTACAAAGTCAACACACAAGCTAGACTACACGAACGTCAGCTTCAGTACCATTAACACATATGCTGCCTACCAGTCTATCTCCTCATACCAGGCAGGTATCAAAGATCTGTCAAAGAGTTCAGGTACGGGGGAAAGTATTACACCAGCATCAAACCAGGTCCTCAAATAGGATGGATGGGAACATCTGAACCTGAAAAGTGTTATTAGCTTACACACCACAAGAGCATGACACTCCCCACTTCCTTACTTCTCCATAAGCCCCAAAGACTTTCAGAAGATAGGTGAGCATTTGGTACTGCTTTTCCACTAGTTGGGAAGAGCTGTGGGATGATCACAATATCTCTGAAATGCAGCAGAAAAGGTAACACCACTGTGTCTGTGCTTGAGTCCTAAGCCTTGAGCTCAGAACCAGGGAGAGCACTTGACCAGAACAGAGTAGGGAGGCACAAATGCACCAGACACACATGAACTAGCTACTAGAAAAGAAGAAAACAAACAAAAAAAACCCTCCAACAACCCTACTGAACTCTGCCTGGCCCTAAGACAGCATGCAGTAGGTAAATATATTCAAATTAAAATACATTACCATTCCAAGCTGAAACCCTGATCAGTCATATCTTCTTCCTCAAGATAACACAAAAGACCAAGGGAAAGGAGTGAAAACAGCTGGAAGACCGTGGTAGGTTCCCCTACCACTACTACTGTTTGAACAAAGATACAATTATCCTAATTGCCGATAAATTAGGGCCAAGAGTTTTAGTCAAGTAACCCTAAACAAAGAAGAGACTGACTCAAACCAGATATTTATAATGATTTAGAACCTGGGTGGGGGGATTTTAATCTTGGTTTACATTACTATTGCTTTTCTCCTGTTACAGGAGGATTTTTTTAAATTTCTCACCCTCCACAGGAGGGTCAAAAAAAATCTACATAGAGTTGGCATAATTTTTTTTTTAAAATGCTCTTCTACAGGATTGGAGAAGTGTCACTATTTCAAATTTTACTATCTGTCCTTCTGAAAACATTTACACAAAATATCACATAACAGAACTAAGGCAGCTGCTTTGCTTTCCTATTTCTTATTGAACAGAGACAGTGAGAGCAGGATGAAAGGAGCCACCTGATAGAAAAAAAAAAAAAAAGGAACAAAATTCCTTGCAAACAGCCCTAAAAAAACCCACAACCCCCCCCCAAAATCCACACACAATACCTTCTGTGTCCTGATCCACTTACTTTCAGACTGAGTTTATTCATTTGGACTAACAGTTACAAAGATTATAAAGAAAAAAGAAAAAAACCCAAACAAATCAAAACTCAATCTGTTAAGTGAGACCATCCCATTTTTTTTGCAGAAATTAAGAACTAAAAGTTTCCTACTGCTGCTACAAGTAATTTTAAAGATGACTATTGGGAAGCTTACCTCCAAGGTCAGACCACCAATTCCTGCTCTGAATAAGATGCTAAGATCTGCTTTGGCTCACTAGCATAATTGGCCCTCACTCCTTGGCAGCAAGCCTCCCCACATTCTCCAGCAACTGGCATGATCCAGTGAGAACCTCCCTCACTCTTCAAGGTTGTCTTACAACCCTAGACATGCACAGAACTACCCAGAACCTGTCCCACAATTTCTTAACTGGCTGTTAATAACCCTAGCCCTCATATCCTCTTTTTTTTTTTTTTTTTTTTTTTTTTTTTTAACCATATACTATTATGTTTGGGAGGACAGGAGTGAACTGAACCCAGCTCTGTCATGAGCTCTATAAATATAGGCCCTCCCTAAAGCTTTGGGCTGGGGGAAAGAGAGATCACAGCCCTTTTCAGTGAAGAGACAGCCAGACTTCCAACACTTGTGGATACCCGGGCCTTACAAGTCACTTCATGTACCAGTGTGAGGAGCAACATAACAGGACTACAAATTCCTAAGCAACCAGCAATCCTGGGCCTTATACCAAAGCTTTAGTCACATGGACTTCCGAACAACTGGGAGAGGGGCTGCTGACTAATGAGAGTACATCCCAGCACACACCATCCCAGCGCAGGACTGCTTCCCTTCTGCTTCCCTAGAGGTTAATGGCTACAACAAAAGAGAGATATTTAACAGCCTCTACTATGTAGTTTAAAAACTGACACAATTATTCTGTCAAGTAATTTTTCTGCTTATGAAGTCTGTGTGTAAACATCAAGAATAAAATAGGAGAATAAGAATTTGCTGTTTAAAGGTTGCTCTGTATACCCAGTATATTACCATATACATGCGTCTGTGTTCTTGGGAACCTAGAAATGTTTATCTTAACAACAGGCTGTGGAATTTTAGGAAACTGAGCCAATTAACCATGGCTTAGTGCCATTAAAGTAAAAGTTGCACTAGCAAAGAGTTTGGAACAGAGTTTTTTAGAGAATTCCAGGGGCATTTAACAAGAACATGGCAAGAGCAACACTGTAATACACTATTCATACAAAAAAAAAAAAAAAAAAAAAGAGTCTCCTTACAAGGGAGCACAAGCTAAGGGGTAAAAAAGCAAATTAAATACATGCTCTGTTTTTGCTTCATTTGCAGACTAAACTATTTTACTGAATTACACAATGAAGTTGAAATCCAGCATTGTGGCTTTCCCCAAAGGACCACACACAAAAAAAAAAAAAAAAAAAAAAAAAAAAAAAAAAAAAAAAACAGATGGATCAAATGATTCCAAACAATTTGGAAATTGATTTTGGAAAAAAAATGCAATAACCCTTAAACAATGCTTGAAGTTGTCCTCAGACAAATTTCTCTATGCATGTACATAGTCTCCAAAATGCACAACAGACAGTACTGGATATTGAACTTCACTTACCCACCACAGTCATAGCACAGGCAGTAAGAAAACACTTGACCAAACTGACCCTTGCCAGCTCCTGCTCTATTGTAAATCTCTGTTGATGGAGACCTAAAACTGCTGTAAAGTGAACTAGGCAAGCTGACCTGCTTACCAATTTCAATTTAGTTTCCCACTTATCAGCATGCCTTATCAATTATTCATATCCTAGCACCCAGTCAGAAAGCATTCTGAGAATACCAACAGCCTCAGGCAAGCAACCAAGCCAGCTTTCAGTGAGGGCAAACAACTCTGACGACCCTTATTCCTACATGTCAAGAATTTTTTTCTGTGTGTACTCTACAACTCAATCTGTAGTCTGAAATTTCTCTGAAAACTTTCTCTGAAATTTTTCACTACAGTATGAAAAGCAACCCTTGCTGAGGCAGTAAGAGGAACTGGACAAATTTGGTAAAATATTACAGACAGATGGCAAAGGTGAAAGTGCACAGAACCATATGAAGATTTACAGTGGTGGAACACACAGTATTTGAAACACTTCACTCAACTGAAAAAAAAAAAAAAATCACTAATGTTCCCTGCCCCAAGTTTAAAAGAAAGCCTAGCCTCTCTCAGTGTTGAGATGCTTAGAAACTTCTTACTTCAAAATGTTTTTTTCATAATCTAAATTCAGCAAAACAAAGGTCCTATCAACCTCAGAACCACAATTAGGATTCATTTTCCTTGACTCATCTACATACTCTATCACAAGCAAAGTTATCATTCCCAATAGTCAGTTCCCTCAAAATAATGGTAAAATTTACTCAGATTTAAGATGAGAACATTTTCTGGACTTTCAGTACCCACAGTTACATTTATAGAAGATGATAAATTTTGACACCATAGGAAAGTATCACTAAAGCCAAAGTAATTGTCTGACTATTTTAAAGACTTTCACACATTTTGCTTGTGCATGAAGAAGCAAGGGACCTTCTGGCAAGAGACCTGTGGAAGATTCAGATTTCTAGATTGACAAGGAAAATGGAAAGTAAGGCCTATAGGTGCAATCCTGAATATAAACACAGGATTTCCTGAAAGGAACAGACCTCTTTACCTACTCTGTAAAATTCCTGTCTAGATTGCTTATTTGACATAGAAACTCTTATTTGAGTTAAAAAAAAGTAAAAAGAAGCCAAGATTTGGCAGCGGAAGCCAGTAACATTATAAAGTGCTTTGACACTGCACACCTTCAATTTCATAATTTCATAATTTAGCCGTCATTAATTTTAGGTTCTCTGTCCAGTATGTACTAGCATCAGACCTCAAAGCCATTTCTTTTACTGCTGAGAGGGAATATGAAATTCTCTTGCTATTAAAGAAGGTCTGGGGAGCACTTCCTCGCAACTTAGTTTGGCAGACAGGGAAAAATTAACTTGCTTGGCAAGGGCTGAACATCACATCATTAAGAGAGAATTTTTAGAAAAATACTTCTATATTCTACACAGGCACTGATTTCCCTGAAAAGAAGCCAACATATTTAATTCCTATGGTTCATGTAGAAAAGCTTTTGACTTAAATTTAGTCATGCTTTAAGTGCAAGCAAGGTAACACAGTGTATCTGGCTAAGGGTTTGGGGTCCAACAGAATTTTCAGCAAGAAATGCTGATAGAATATTAAAAAGAATGCCAAACAGTAGCAGAGATCACCAGGCCATCACTTGCTCCATACAGTTTTGGCTTTGTTTAACAAATTCTTGGTCATCCTTTTGGTCAGAACATAGCAGTCCAAACAGTTCACGCAAAAGACAAGACCATCTCCCAAAAGAGAAAGTTACAACATTTCCCCTACCAGGATGCAGGAAATTAAACACTGTAAATTACTCCTACTGCAGAGATGACGTGGGTACATTAGACTACCATTACTTCCCTTGCTGCTCTGGATGAAGACTTGCATTTCAGAAACATACTGTTTATTCACCTGTACCAACTGCAGGGTTCAGCACAACCCCCAGTTTCTACTAAGACCCATTTTCTGTTCTCCTCAGTAAAATATCTGCCATCACTTTGAAATCATCACTTGGTAATACTCCATTCTTCTGTGCTCTTCTGTCTCTGTAAGGTCTCACAGCAGTGAAGCTTAGTTTTCACACACCTGACCCTCACCATGGAAACAGAAAAGTAGGAAAAAGTGTACACATACTTCATTTATATTACCAAATAAAAATTCATCATCAAAATAGCCTGCTGACATTCATCATTAGGCCGGAATCTCCATGGCCAAAAGAGGAAGCACAGTAAGTTTCCCATGACTCAGGCCCCGTAATAATTCCCTTGTAAACTTCCATCATTACCAACACCAGCAACTGACATCTCGATGCCAAAATAAGCCACTGTCCTATCGCTTAAAAAGGTGGCCAGCTTTTAAGCAGCAGTAAATCTAGCACAGCCCCACTGGAGTGAATGTGGTAGTGACAACCTTCCTAGAGCTCTCTTCCTTTTAACTGATCCACGGGTTTTCATTGTAGGTCTGCAGTTCCACCACTTGTGCTCCTGCTCCAAAGTTGCTGTTCAGTCGAGACTCCACAGCCACCAAAACCCATGCCAGCTGCCTTCACAGCCCCTGCCCGCAGCCCAAACGACAATCTCTGTGTAATTTGAGGATGGCATGCTGCCACTTTCTCAGTGGGATGAGCCAGTGCTGAAATGCTCTCCTCCTCAGTCTCACTCTACCTACACTGACTGCAGTAGAAACATGAAGGTTTATTAATAAGCAGGAGGAAAAGGTCAGCAACTTGACTAGGATCCATAACTTTCTAGGCTGAGATCAGTTGCACAGTATGCCAGAAGGGCCAGATAAGATACCAGTTTTCCCAGAACATAGCATAAAACTGCATGGAAACAACACAGGAGACACCTATACAGTCTCCCACAGAATTCTACTGCCAGATAAGTGCTCATACACCCACGATGACAGGAAACAGAAGGGTGTTTTACAACTCCACCAATTTAATAATCCACGTTGAACCTACAGCAAGGTAGGAAAAAAACAAGGTCAAACAAGTCCAGCAACAGATAACAGATCACTTAACAACTGACACTACATTCTGGGGCGATTTTTGCAAGTTTTCTCCTTTGAACTTCTGCGTAACAGTGTCACTACATAGATTTTCATTCTTCCTCAATCTACATTGTGTTCAGACCTGAAGGCACTGCACAAAGAAGAGAGCTGTTCGTTAGCTTTTCAGTGAACTTTCTCTATATCCCTGTACAGATACCAAATTACAGCACAAATCATACAAAACCCAAACATATAGCTAGAATAATATTTTCTTGCTACTAGACCGCATAGCTGATTTACTGGCATGGTGTTTAGGAGCAGGTTTCTGAATTCAGACAGATTTTTCCCTCTTTCCCCCTGCACAAATTTATTCTCATTAGATAAGAAGCTTGTTTTTGCATCACAACTATGTCACTGAAGATATATGAATCTGTTCTAGTCAGTTCATGGAGATTTTTTATTTTTGTTTTTACAATTCTGATTAAAATAATGTAGGTGAACATCAGTACACAGTGGTAGAGTACATTCCTACAGGTGAAGGCAGAAAGAGAATTAGAGAATTTCAGCATGCTCAAAAATTTGCTTGCTCCAAACACACCTTCCACAGCAGAGCTGCACAGTGCTCCCCAGTCATTCACAGTTCAAAGTAAAAGGCAATTAGAGAAGACACTGGCCACATCATTCTTATGTTCCTCAGCACAGCCACTAGGCTCTGTGACAGAGATATGTACACCATCAAGTCTTTAACACCAAACTTTCAATGATTAGCTACCATAGTACAGTTCACATTCACTGTTAGTTCCCCTTGCTGAAAGACAAGGGGCACCACCATAGCCACCAGGTTTTAACCATTAGGGTCTGTGTTCTTCAGGCTAATTATGGACAACTGTAAAAATAAAATTAAACTTCAGCTTAGCAAGTTTGCTAATTACCCAGAGTCCATCACATGTTCTACATGACACTGGGCAGAAAATACCTGACCCAACAAAGTTGCAACATGCAGAATTTTCCTACAACCATCCTACATAGGCAAAGTTGCACCACCCGATAAAGATTAAAAAACCGAATCCACCAGACTGCACATGTAGCACAAAGAAGTCAGCCACCATACAATAGTCTCAGCAGGACCAACATCCATCCATCAAAATGAAGAAAGATTACACAGCATGAACCCATACTGACTTGCTAGAGGAAAGATAAACATTTTCTAAAGTTATTTTCAACTGAGAGAAAAGGGAAAAAAGGAAGTTCTTCCATATCAGGTAGATTACGCTACCCCGGTACAAAGAGATAGTAGGGTGGAACATACAAAACCTCACAATAAATAGTAGGAAGAGAGATGGCTGATCTTTCACTTCTCCACGCCTGCAACCCCCCAGCTGATGGAATGTTACTTTATGAAACACGAGCAACTGACACCACTTACCTTACCTTATCTTTGGTGTCCCCACAGCAATAAAAGGCACATCACTGAAATGTTTCTGCTGTGTGGCAGCACTCCCAGCTACATCATTTAGAGAAGCCTCAAACAGCTTTCATTTTAAATTATCTACCCGCAAATTTTTTTTTGCAAAAATAAGCATGAAAGTGAAGAAAAACACATTCACTCAGTCATGCACATGGAGACTGAAACACTGGGGATGACCTCTGACTTTAGCACTAAAACCACACATTAAAAATAAGAAGAGGTTGGAAGGGAGGAAGAGGAAAGGCACAACAATGTATTTAGGGGAGTCTCATTATCTATTCTGCTACTATGGAAAAACAGCAGCTTTCATGTCCCAAGTTCATAATGCAGCACATGAACATGTAAACTGATGGGCCCTCTTAAGCTTTGTGCTATTTTTCTACCTTGGCTTTTTGTCTATTGCAATAGGTCTCTGAATAAAATAGATCGAATTGAAGCTCACAAGTTTTTTTTAAATATGAAATTTAAAATATTAAAAAGCTGCCTGTAGCTGAGTATCATGGTCAAATCAAAGGTTCCACAATTTATAACAATTTCCTTTTTCAGTGGCGATGCTTGTCTGCATCACCCTTCCCTGGTTACTGTGCAATCAGGCAAAAGTCTGGCATATAAGCAAATGCAGTGTACAACCCCCACTTCAACCAAACTGTCTCAGGTCAGAGCCTTTCCACTAATGCATAGTGAGAAGCACCTCTCAGATTCACTCAAGTTAAAAGGTGTCAGTTTGCTGAGATCCAGGTAGCCTTTGAACATTATCACAGTGAAAAAGGAAGTTGTCACCCATGCAATTCTACAGATTTTCTCCCTCAATAACACAGATTATTTCTAGCCTAAACACAAGCTAATAAGCCTGAGAAACGGGCCTTTTCTTTGCAAGTTACCAGGAAATAACAACTTAGTCAAAAATAGACAAAACAGTTGGGAATGAAAGGTACCTTTTTTCCTTCTTCCCATTCCAGACCATTGGCATCTCCCTTTTACAGCTCTCCATCAGGACTCTGTCCCTCAGTGACTCTAAGAGTCTCACCAGACTGCTAAAAATAACTTCTCAACTAGAAGACACGTACATTATCAGCGGAAAACATTTCTGCAGACCTAGTAACAGCCCCACAGCTCAGTATGATGACATGAGACAGAAAAGAGACTAAAGCATAGTTTGTTGAGTTAGGGAAGCCTTTACTGCATGCCCATCACAGAGAGAACGCTTGTTTTTTCCCCAGGTGATAGATACTTTACAGGCAACCTCAAGAAACTGTATGGAAAAATGTCTTCTTTTGCGTTAGAAGCAACACTGACTGTACAATTTGAATACGCTAGAAACACACCGATAAGCTGAAGTACACTTAAATGTATATTAGTTTGTAATTCAGCAGTCTTTCATGATTGTTTCTCTGGAGGTCTTCATAAACATGTAATACATGACATTCTGCAGGGAAGCACAACACTCTCAACACTCAAAATTATTTTTCTCACTATAAAACAGTAAAAAAACAGACAGAGCAATTAAAAGGGATGACCAGGTCACTTTTGTATGGACACCTATGTTGTGAGCTCTGCTGTTTCATTACATGCCATGATCACTACAGAAAAAGTGCACATGAGATCCTCCATTACTCAAAGTTCAGAGGTACAGAATTAAAGGCCAGTTTGAGTCTGAAAAAGGTATGCAAGGCATGTTTCCATCAAGCCTTGAGAAGGAAGAGTAATTTTGATAGCATTCCATGAAATGAAAGAGTACTTTAACACCAAAAATACCGTGTTGTTTGTTCTTTCTGTCTCTGAAACCATGTTCTCTGGCTTAACAGCAAGAATTTGGTCAAATAAGGGATTGGTGTAGTGTTCAAAAAAGCTGTACATAAAAACATTTGGTTTGCATTTTGGGAGGCAGTTGCAACAAAATCTAGTTCCAATACAAATGAATCAGAGATTGAGGCTGTCCTTCACATAAATGTTCACTCAAAAACTTGAGGTAGTTGTCTCTTGTCAGTAGCAAAGCAATACAACATTGTTCAATAAAAATAAAATAGAAATATTTCCCTCTTACTCCCTTTAAAAAGCTAGTTTTATGCTAAACAATAGATTCTAATTACTTGTAAATTATGGTAAACGCAAATGTTGCAAAGACATGACAAGAAGTAGGTCATCTTCAGAGACTGCATAAAGTGGCATTTTGCACTGTATCACTATGCGTGCCATCCAAATTTAATTTTAATTAAGACGTCTTAAAAAATAATTTTAAAAATCATCCTTACAGAATTTCTATTTGAGATTTTTTTTAATTTAAGAGGAACTTGCCATCTCTCATAAGTACAGAGAAAAATTTAGCAAGACTCTGAAAGTTCATAAATGAAACTGTCCTCCCTGTATAGACCACAAACTTCTGCAACTTACTCAAAATGAATGGAACAGAGTTCTTGTGTCATTACAACCAAAACTCTGCAACCCACCACAAAGAGCCTTGGTCTGACTCTTACTCCCAACCTTATTCTATATGGTTCATAGAAGTTAGCTTTGTTCACAGAAAATTTAAGTAGTGAAGCATTCACCATCAACTTAAGAAGTTTTTAAACATGAAGGTGTCCTATATACTCTGTCTCTGGTTTTGTAAGGATGTTGAGGTATTTTAATTCTTCACATGGAAGACATCAGTAGCTTTCATAATGATACCTCCCAAACTGAATCTCTGGTTATGAAGTTATAGATCTATAAGTATGGTTACATGTCAAACTGTGACTGCATTAAGGGCTGTAATTTTAAGAAGTCTGGAGTGATATCAATAACACCTACTCCAGACTTTGAATACATGCTTCAGAAGCATTTTTTCTGGTACAGATAAAATCCCCAGCTGCTTCCAGACCAAAAGTATGATTTCACCCCAAATAAATCCCTGCACAGGGTCAAAGTGATACTTGAAAACATAATTTTTTTTTAAAGCAAAGATTTAGAGTGTGGGTGAGGTTTTTTTCCCTAAGCTTAATGCAGATTTTAGCAAAGCAGAACTTTCCATGGCTACTGTAAACATTGAGGGAATCCATTCATCCATTTGTTCTTCCCATGACACTTTCATCAGAGGGCAAGTCACATTAGTTACACTATGACCTTCCTATCGATGTTATGTTAATGACCACACTAGAAACAAGTTTTCTGAACCAAGTTAAAAATTACTGTGCTGTTGATGTAACAGCTATAATTTAAAGTTACAGTATTGGGAAACATCTGAGTAAACTAATGCTTAGGCATAACTTTAAAAAATAAAAAGGAAAAAAGAGTAGAAATCCCCATGAATTTGCATCTTTAAGAGGCAGAAAAGAGCTAAGAATTTGTCTGATCTAAAGACTCCTCTATTTCAAGGTAAACACTCAAATCCAAATTTGTTTTGTTTTACATTGGAAGGAGGGCACCAAGAGGGTGATGCACCTCTATTAGCTTAGCTGTTTTTGTCACAACTTCAAGAGACAAGCATTCCTTATCACATGGTCTGTCTCACCACTTTGAGAACTTCCCTCATGGGAAGAAAAAGGAAAAGCCACATTCAAAAGTCACCAAAACTTCTCAGCAAGTTGAAGGATATCCTGACCAGAGCCACTACTTGTTTCATCTTCCCAGTCAGGTGACCAGGAGCAGTACCAAACAAATTTACTGAAGATTCCACTGAGAAGTGGCTAAACCAGAACAAGTGCCAGTATGTGAAGGTGGATTCTCCTTCACTCTCCCTGGTAGAGTCAGGTGTAGTTGTGCAGTAACAGTTGCCAATGTACTGCAGTTCCTGAGAATAAAGAGCGGGGTTAAGGGGACAGAAGCAAACAATCTAGCCAGGAACAAATAAAAATAAGCTCAAGGTCTCTTATATCAATACATGTCTAAATTAGAGTTTCCACATGATACCTGAGCTATCTATATTAAGCCACTCAGGCCAGTCTTCCACTAAATTAAGCTTGAGTGGCTTAAAGTTCACATGATTTTTAGAGCGTAACTAGGAGCTATTCCTTCTGCATCTCCTGTATTGAAAGCTTGTTAGCTACATTTTTCAACTTTAGTTCCAGCTCTCTGATGAAACCTTACATGTGTGAAGTCAAATGACATCAAGAAGCACATTACATCTTTTAGAGAAAAAGGCTTTCAGAATGAGGTGGGATCAAAGGGAACAGTTGATGAGGAAATAGTTTCAGTATTTAAAAATCTAACAACATGGAAACCACAAGGTGAAATACACTCCTATCAGTTCTAATTCTCAGGTTTTCCCAGTAATACCTGTATAGTCCCATTATGATTTGAAGGCAAACTGTACTGCTCTAAAAGGCCACATCGCCAACTCAGTCTTTAATTTCATATTTGAAATGAGTTGTCTCAGAATAATTCCAACTAAAATCCTAATTAGGAAGGATAGTAAACGTATTATAAATTAGTCCAAATACTTTCAGTTCAGTTTGAAGACTTAATTAAAATTAAATTACTCTGTCTTCTTGTTGGTCTGTAAGTTTTAGTATACACCAGCCCTTTACTTCTATGCAAGCTCTCTTCACACACGTAGAACCAGAGTGCTCACCAAACAACACCTCCTGACTACAGGGCAGTTTCTAACAGCACCTAAATTTCCTCTGCCTCCAACTTTTCTTAGTATCTGTGTTAATGCCATATTCTGGGACACAGTTCACCAGAAAGAAACAAAACTGATTTCCATGGCAGTCCATACTACATTAAACAGTAACACCTGGAATACACAAAGAGGCAGGAGGTGGGGTTTGAGAAGAAATAAAAGTCTATTGAAAATATTTCTTATTTTAACATGTTCCTTCAAAAATACATTCTCCATATGAACTGAAAATTGTCAACACTTGTCCCTGTGTTTTATAGATAAATTTTTTAAGTGGAGACAAATTCCGAGCCACTTTGTGATGAATGTAAGTGCCTCTCTAGAAGTAGACTTAACAGAAAGAAACAAGGAGTGTGGCTAAGTTAAGTGAACAGGGAGAACACAAACTCTCTATTCACTGTACCTTCATTTTCTTTATCAGGGGGCGAAACAGGAATTTATATGACGAAAAAATAAGCCATACGAAAATGAACAAGAAAAATCCATCAGATGTATTTCACCCAAGAACACTTTAGATTTTTTAGTCTAATCCCTATGGACAAGGTCTCCTACTAGAATTTAAGTGCCCTCTGGCTGCAATGTAATCCTACCCGAACTAGTGGGGACAGAGAAAGAAGAGAGTAAAAAGAGCTAACAAGAAGGGTATTCTTTCTGCCTGATATGAACTCCATCTCTGTCCAACTACAATTACACTCCCATAATTTGCAAAGTCATGTTACAGATGCTAACAACTTTACAAAAACATTTCATTTCCCTCTCTTTGCCTTCCTACAAGTCTAAAAACAACTGTAGCACTGAGATTTTTGAGTGTGTAAGGATTTTAGGTATTGCAGGTAGTGCCAGTCCAAAGCACTTTCATAAAATCTTAAAATGTAAAGTTTTTATTAAGAAATGTCAGCTTTCTTCAAGTCAGTCAATCACAGAGCAAGGAACAGTTATTACAGGCCTTGTTCCAAAGTTCCCAACGATGGAAAGGCCCTTTAAACTATTTTGGCTCAGAGATGAAATAACTTCTGTAACAAAGAGCATGTGACAAATAAAGCTAATCTTGATTTCTTGTTTTAACTTGATTAGAAGCAGTGATTTTTTTTACAAATTCACTAAGTGTACTCATTCTTTTAACAGAGTTCAGACACAGCCAAATTGTGGAGTAGTAAAAAAACTTGTAAATTTTTAAAATAATTAGTAAATGATAAAGAGTTGTTCCACACTGGATTACAGCATTGTAGATTTTTACATTAAACTTCACTGGTAAGCAAACAAATTCACAGCAACAATGTTGGGAGGTAATCTAAAATAGTTTTCCTGCCTTCCAGCCACCAGAATACAAGTACGTAACTCTCCAACAGCAATCTAATATTTCAAAGCCATCAAGATTTTTAAAATTATTTTAAAAAAAATTCTACGAACAGTTCATTCCATCCAAAACTCGTGCATTACTTTTTAACCATTTTGCTTTTTCTGTTTTAAAGTTTTTGTTTCAAATTTAAATACACATAAGAAAAAAAAACTCAGACCGCATCCATAAAATGAGCTTAATAAAATGACAACATCCCAGCACAAGTTATCTTCTGTTTCAAAGGAAGCACTCATGTCTAAGCTCCTTATATTGTAGGAATTTCCATTTTAACAACCCAGAATGGAGTCCAGGATACCAGTTAAGACAGGCATCACTAATAGCATATTTTCAGTAAATAAGCTTAAAGTTACCAAAATATCTATGAGCATATACAAAGATTGATACACATAGCATACAAACATGTCTCCTGTCTCTGATGCTCCAGGATCACCAGTAGAAATCCGTGACAAATGAACTGCCCTATGAATATAGGACAATATGAGTATCCCAAATAATTGCGATTTCTTTGCAGTCGAAAGCCTGCAAAACTGCAAGTAATCCTATTTGCATCGATTTACTTGCTCCCACTACAACACTTGTTTAACAATAGCATCACGACTTAATATACCCGATGCCCAGTTTCACCTGTAACCTTAAAAATATTAGCTATTTCAGATTCCTTCTGTTTTATTCTCAAAATCTTATGGTAGCAGTACTTTAAATAATGTGGCAGTTTAGACTAACTTTAGACCTTGAGGCAGGGAGGGTGAAGGCGGTCACAGTAAGCAGTGATCCTTAACCCATTCAAGCACAGGACACTGTCGATGCCCGACTTTTGCATACTAAAGCATAAGTCTTTTCCCCTATCCCACCAGAACAAAACCTGCGTCTGACAACACACAACAGCAGCTCAGCATTATTTGAGAAAGAGGCCAGGCAGTGTTACGCAGTGCAATAGTTGAAAAACAGCATTCAACTAAACTGCAGAGTAAGGGAAACCAAAAAGTACTAAAGCAGCATTTGCCATGTTCCCTTCCTTTGTCTGAGTTAATTTAAAACATGGCTAGCAACGTCTCAGCACACACACTACATGCATAGTACGTTCAAAGCTAAACTCAAAGAGAGACAAACAGTACTGGGGGATTACAGCTCCGTAGCAGCCATTGTTGTACCTGGTTTTCAACTCTTTTCGCTCTTGATCATCTGCATAGCATTCCTCCTTTCTTGAGCCTCCTTTTCCTCTCCAGAATTTCACCATTTGGCTAGCAGGCTCTCTTAAAGTGTCGCTTCTATTTGCGTTTCCCTCAAATGAACAGTTCTTGATGCTGTAAGGTCATTTGAATGCAATTGTAACTTTGGCTCTCGCACAAGTTTCCTCGCCCTCTCTTGGCAGAGCAGTTAGACAAACTACCAAACTAAGTCAGAAAGAAAGGGTTAGACTATAGACTAATCCTCTCTACAGTCTGCTTCATTAAAACTTTGATCTTTCAAGTGCATCTTACAATATCTACATTTTTAACCATGTCCAAAATTTTTAAGCTTGAACACAGAGCAGTACAGACATCCTCTGACAACAGATTTAGCAAACCTTTTCCTCTTAAACATCACATAGAAAGCATAAACAGGGAAGTGTTCATCACCCTGAAAACACTACAAAATGTTTCCACAATCTTCGCAAAAGTAGTAAGATTTATCTATAGAGCAAAATACAGCAGTACTTTAAAACTGAATACATTTCAAAAGACTAAAGCTGTCTGCTGCAAGTCTTGAAAAACTGATGAGAGAACAGAGCTACAACCTCATCTGGCAATCACACAAGTACTCTCACAAATTAAACCCCATTTAGCAGAAATTATCCTCCAAAGGAAAGCCAGTCATGAATTCTGCCCTCCCCAAATGGAATTTTTACATAGTGCATGAGCTGTCACCTCAACAAACTTCTAGAGTTTTAAGAATTTAGAAATAATATATCATTCCTCAAGAAAACCATTGAGCAATTTCCTTTTTTAATTTCTCCTCCAAGACAGATCACAACAGTTCTCAGCTGCCTGTCCCCTCACAGTCAGGACAAGTTTGCAATTGCAGTCCCCTCTTCTCCCAGTACCAATTCTCTTTGTGGACTGATCCAACTCTCAGTGTCAAAACACAGGATGTGTAAACATTGTCTTCCAAAGGTGAGCCCACACCAGTGAGAAACTTTTGATCTTCGTAAATATTAAATGCAACTCCCTCCTTGCAAAACCTCTTCAAAAAACAGATGCTCCTTCAGACAAAATAAAGGATAATGCAATTTTAAGCGCTTCTCCTCTGATCTTATTATAAATTACCTTCCCACTCATATCTAACTACAATTGAACTTCTTAAAAATCTAGGTAATTATTCAAAAGGCTCACACCTACATCAATGATTATTTACAGTGATTCCTATCACATCAAGCTTTTGGATGCTTATAACCCAACTCTAATCAAGAGAAGATTCTTCATTTTGGACTGACTTCTTATTGTATGAATCCTTTACACTCGTGCATGTTTGCAGAATGATTTACATTCAATCATCTCATCATTCTTCAGTTCAAGACTGAGCATGACTGTATGACTGGATAATGTCCAGTCTTTAGGACACATAAACCGTCATTTACTTCATCAGTGAAGCTGCAGATATTCCCAGTGCCTTTTCACACCACCGTTTTCCTGCTTCACAACAGTCCTGACTCATACAGTTTCAGCATATTAAAGTGCAAGAACTGTTAGGAGTATCAGGCTGTGATTACTGAAGACTGCAATTCACCATATGGTGAATGGTGGATTTGATGAGGTGATTTACATTTGCAAATGTAATTCTATTCCCATGTGCACTTCTATTCTTCAACTTGAACACAAACACCTGCAAGAGGAGAAATTAAATTTGAGCCTGATAGTGAAGTAACAAGATTTAAAGTAATAACCAATGAAAATATTTCACATACAACTTTTCACTGAGAAAAATACTGTACCTGTCCTACTTCAAAGACGACATCTTCCCATCCCCAAATTATTTATACCATTTAGTTCCACTGTTAGGGAGATAATTATTTTCCAGTACTATGGAACTTTAAAAGCCAGAGACACAGAAAATAATTTTAACAAAAGTTTCTCTTTCTTCCCCAAGAGTACAAAAAAAAAAAAAAAACAACCCAAAAAAAAAAAAAAACCCAGCAATATGCAAATACAGCACTTTAGTGGTCAGGGAAGAGAATGAAATACTTTTAAATGTTGAAATTGCAGTGAAAACACTATATTTCTTTCACCAACATGCAGAACTAAGGGAAAGATTTCCTGTTCATACCCTTTGCATACAAGTTGGGATTTCCACAGATGATTCCCTGAAATCACAGCAGATAAAGCACCTTGTGAAAAATCCATTTTTTGTTTTCATTCATTTTTCAGTTACAAAACTTTATTTTTCTGAGAACTAAGAATTTTTCAACCAATGTTCTTTTAGGTTTCCCAGCGAGTCCATGTAATTGCCATCTGTCTTGCCCATGTATCTTCAGCAGCAGGAAGATTTGCTGACACTACAATCAAGCATGAACTGACAGTAAGATTATATATCCTTTGCCAGACTGCATCACTGTTAAATATTCAGGGATATAAATTATTATTTAATTCTACAGCTGACTGGCTACTAAACATTGTATAGATTTGCTTGTGTTTATTATTTGGCAAAGTTTATTCTGAAACACAAGTCACTACTTTCTATGCAACTGTGGATGTGAATCGCCAGGTCAGCACACTTCAGATCTTCAAGGCATTCTACTCCATTCCAATTTAAATAATTGATTTGTTGTTAAGTAAAGGAATCATCAACTATTCCTCTAATTTTCATAGGGGAAAAGTAGTTTCTGTAGAGACACTCGGTTGAGCAGTACCTAGGTAAACTCTTACTGAATGATCACCTTTTTCTATAAAAATTTACAAAAACAAAAGGCACGTATAAATCCTAAAGCACATTTTACTCAAGATACTTGCAGTATATGGAGTGAGATTAAATTCTCGCAGAATTGCAATCACCTCTGCTCCTAAAGGACAGGAAGACAAAAAGATAACAACAAAAGGAAGAACAGCAAATGACATGTTTGGACACCTGGGAATTAACCCCAGATTTACAAAATATTAACATAGGACTTTTATAATTAACAAGTTATTTGGTGCTATTTACACACAGATTTTTATTAAGAGTCACCTTGCTGATACTATACGACCTCCGAAGCCTCAAGGCATTAACTAGATGTCTCTTGCCTACCCATAAAACATTATGCCACCACAGTAGGAACAATCCAGTGCTGCATGACCCTACATTGTCCATCTACTCACACTGGATATCCTCAAGACTGTCTGCTTCATGGTAGTGCTGCAGAGGCATTTAAAAAAAACTCGAGTCTGCTGTCTGGCACATCTATTCTTTGAGACTTCATTTGCTATGGGAAGAAAACCCCAACCAACCAAAAAAAACCCCACCTCAAAATAAACCTACAAGCAAAGCACAAAATTTAATTGATTTCCTGAAATGTATTTCAATTCAACGTTTCTAAACTATTTTGATGTTTATAATTCTCACTGCCATCTTAGCTTGGTGGTAAGGAAGGAAAAGATCACTGAGTTTAAAGATAATCTAAAGAGAGTCTGTGCTAATAACTAGTGTTGCTTTACTAACGCAAAGTAACAAAAGTTTGTCCTTTGTAGTAACTGTTATTAAAGACACAGTGGGTGTAAAGATCCCAACTGAAGTGATGGGCCAAGAAAGTTTATAGAGAAAACTGTGGATCATTTTTCCAGTGAAGAATATCCCCTACACCACCCTCCCACACCCACACAAGCAAGTATGTGTTCAATCTAAAATCCTTCCCCTGCAGCTTCTCTGAAAACACTGTAAGTAGGCAGGATAAATTATTATTCAGAACTAGAACATTTGGAATGTGTCTCAGCTTTTCATATACCCAAGCACAGCCATTAAACAACAGACTGCTCTCTGAGCAAATGGGACACAGTAATAGACTGTCTTTAATATTAAAAGTAAAAAATAAGTTATGTGGTTACTATAAGAAAGCTATAAGCCACAATAGAGACAAAGTTAGAATTAATTTACAAAGATTTAAGATCTTGCAAACACAGGACAGAGCTCTGTAACAGACTGTTTCAACTTCTCTCATCTAACGCACATTTGTGGTCTAGTATTAAAAAAAGTTAAAAGCAATTCAGCCTCAGAAATAAAACAAAAAGAGCTTGTTCCCCAAATAGTCCTTTTTTGTCCTGGCAATCCTACACCCTGAAAAATAAAAACCAAAACAACCACCATCCCCACAAAACACACAGGCCTTTCACCAATCTGCATAATATAGACAGAAAAACCCTGGGGGCAGAAGTAAAAAGCAGTAGATTACAAAACATCACTCCATGCCTCAGTTTTGTGTGGAATCCCTGTGGCAGTATCCATCACACCTCCATCAACAGGTTACACAAAAAGGTCACACAGCTGAATTCACCTGTTCCAGACACCAGCAGGCAAAGTTTTACGGAGGATTAAAACAAATCAACAAAGAAACACTGAAGTCTCCTCCCCACCTCTGTCCTCTTTCTCTACATGCAGTGTACTCACTACATATGGTCCAAACACTACGCACTAGTAGCTGCAAGTGTGTCTCCCTCCACACTACACCTCAAGAAAACAAGTGATTTCCAGTTTGAATCAACTGCTGTGGCTCATTCTTCATATTTAAAGATGGACAGAACAAGTTCTTCCTTACTCTGGAGCGTGTAAGTTTTCTTCCTTTGAGTTATATCAAACAATTCATGCTTAGGTTTTACAACACAGACTAGCATGATTGAAGAAGTAAGTTCACATTTAAAGGGAATCTTACTGTCCTGGGTTTGAGTGAGCAGTGGGGTTTTTGGTAGCAGGGGAGGGGGCTACAGTAGCGGCCCCCTGTGAGAAGCTTCTCAAAGCTCCCCTGGCTCCAAGTTGGACACACCTTTGCACCACAGCTGAGCCAATGAGTGATGGTGGCTGCGTCTCTGCAGTAACATATTTAAGAAGGGGAATCTGGGAGGAGGAGTTGGAGTTGTGAGGAGGAGTTGCAAAAAGACCATCTGTGCGAACACCGAGGTCAGTGAAAGAAAGGAGAAGAGGGGGCAGGTGTGCCAAAGCAGAGCCCCTCTATATCCCATGGTGAGACAGTAGGGCCACCCCTCCCAACATCCATAGGGGTCTATGATGGAACAGATACGAATTTGCAGCCTGTGGGGGGTCCCACACCAACTCAGGTGACTGGACCTGAAGAAGGCCGGGACCCCATGGGAAGGCAGCCCTGCTGTTGCAGTTCAGTGTTGGGAGGGTTGCAACAGGTGGAGGTGACCCACACACCCATGGGTGTGACTTGTGTCAGAGCTGGCTTGTGGAGGACTGTCTCCTGTGAGAGGGGGACGGCGCTGGAACAGGGGAGGAATGCTAGGAGTTCCCCCCTCCCTGAGGTGGAAGAAGTGGCAGGACTGACTGCACCCCCCATTCCCTGCCCCCTGTGCTGTTGGAAGGGAGGAGGTAGAGATATTGGGAGCAAAGTTGAGCCCAGGAAGCAGAGAGGGATGGGAGAAGGTGTTTTCAAGCTGTGGTAGCGCTTCTCACAGTCCTACTCTGTTAAGTGTTGTTGTTAGTATGTGAATTAAATTTTACAGGGTTTTCTTCTTCCCCTAAAGAGTCTGGTTTTTGCCTGTGTCTTAAAGGATGAGATCATCCCTCCTTGTCCTTATCTCAATTTCCTGGGCCTCTTGCTTCCCTCCTTCCCACTGCTGGGGGGGGGAAGGAGGAATGAGTGGCTATGTGGTGCTTAGTTGCCCTCTGAGCATTAATGTGAAAGGACAGATGTAGAAGACAAGCAGTGATGCTACACAGTGTATCTGAATGAAAATGGCTCTTTAAGAGGAAAGCAGGTAACTTTAATGATTATTTGTTAGAAAATTCCATATACATTTGACAGACATACACAGGTACCCATGCCAGGAAACCTGCCAGGACTGGCTGAATAACAGAGATGAGAGTTGGGTATAGCTGGCCTGTGGTAACAGGCAGCAGCTGCAGAACGCTGCATCAGCCATTCAGTACATCTGCCTCTACCCATGCAGGAGCCTGCTGCTCCAGATGGCAAACAGGTACTAAGGACTATATGGGGTTTTTCTGAAATCAGTTTAAAGAAAGACAGACAGACGGCACAAACTGAATAGACTGTCAGCTGGTTTTAAATAAGAATTGGCTTGGTGTCGTCCTGATTATGCTAAAAGCTCCCAAAACAGTGTCAGGAGGTTGCCAGTAGAAAAGCAAATCACGTACAAGTGATAAAGGGCCCAAATTCCCTCTCCCTCCAAATCCGTTAAGTACTGCTTGTAACTATTAAAACCAAAATATTTCATAATAGAAATCAGATTAAAAGATAAGGTAAGTATTCAATATTTATGTTTTCACCCATAATTCCTTGAAAAATTAAGACAAGTGTGCTTTTGGGGGCAGATAACTTACATGAGCACTCAGTTGCTACTTGTATTTTAATATCACTGAAGATAATTCCAACAAGCTCCTGTATACCTCTAGGCAGCATAAGCCTTTGTTCAGCTTGCATCTGCCAATCCAGAACATTAAACTGATCTCTTCATTTTCAGATGTCACCATGTAACCATCGGGACTGTAGGACTGAGTTTATGTAGGAGTCAGGTCAACCAAGGGTCTAATTCTGCCATCAGTTACTGTCTAGTAATTCCAGTTGGTACAGCTGTGCTACTTTAGATTTACACAACAGTAACAATACAATGCAGTAGAATATGAACCTGAAAACTACAAACTAAAAGACAATTTCAATTAACCTTTTGACTAACTGCTTAAATTTAAACTTTTTTGGATGGTTGGGACTCATAAACACAAAGTCCCCACAAAGTAGCCCTATCAGTGAGGCAAGCTAAGCTAAATTACTTAATCCTATCTAACCATGAATACCCACAGAACATCTAACCTCTCCATTCGACAGCCCAGTCTTGTATTCGGATATGGCACCGTTTAATTATGAACCAGATTGCTAGAAGAGAATAGGACAGTTAACTTACTGCTGTTTAATGAGCACACCCTTGTTAGTTATGAATACATTCACTGTACTCATTAAATCAGGAGACACTGGAGTTCTGAATACATCATTAAAAGGATCCAGGAATGCTGCTGCTTTGTTCAGCATGACTACATGCTCTGCCTGACAGTTGGAAAATGAACAAGAAAAGTAAGCCCCTTCCTGTTGGGCCAGCAGATCTAATTTTAAGTTTGTAAGAGGGAGAGAGAGTGTGAGATCTGCTTCTTCTGAGCTTCACTTATTTAGAACACAAGCAAGTTTCTCTTTTTACTGATGACTTGAAGCAATAACATGCTCAGTACTGTAAGACAGCAACAAAAATAAGTGCCAAGATTGGGGGATGGGGAGTAATTTAAAATTTAAAAAAAAATAAAGAATAAAAATAAATACCACAGCCCATCCTCAATATACCCAAGTAGCAGGAGTGTGCATTAATCTATCAGCCTGTTAATCATCAAAATGAACCTTCATAAAACACATATACACATACCTCTAACACAGCAGTTCCCACAATTTACAATATATTAATTAAGGCTGAAGAGGGAGTGAAAGTGGCTTGTAGGCTCCTGTACATTCTCACAGGAGAGATTTAGAACATATGTTCAGTGAGAGGATGAGATTTTCATCTGTCAAGGGCTGATCCATCACAAAGATACACACCCACATGAGAATCTGTATGTCTGAAGTATTCTAGAGTTACAGAGAAATTAAAACGTAACCGGCAACTGTTTAGCTTGAATCAATTGTATAGAAGTGTTTTCTGCCAAAAGAGGTATGTGAACCAGCATCACGGACGGCATCACTGGAAGGTAAGATTTAATGAGTACAACTGCTTCCTCTACCACATCCTCAAAAAGGGAAAATGCATTTCTGAAACATGTTTATAACAGATCTTCTCCTCTCCTCCCACATCAAGCACAGAAAATTGGCCAGGTTGCTAAAGTTCAGAATCGGTCAGGGAGGGGAACTGACTGGGACTTAATACTCTCAGTGCAGGACTCAACCACTCTAATCCATACAATTATTTTCCAGTCAGAAAGTTGTTGATATTGTAAGAAGCTATATAAATACTGGATTCTAGTCAAACAAGGACTGCCACCTATAAAGGCAAACATAATACCACAAGCACATTTACCACAGCCTCCTCCCATCATGCAGACACAACAGTTTATCTCTTACCTGGGAAAAACATGTTCTAACCAGTCACGTTAGCACATCAGAACTTTGCTTGCTCCAAGCCTTCAGAGCAAGCCCCTGGAGCTCATCATGATCTCATCAGTTTTGCCAACAAAATAAATTTTCAGGAAAAAATCCTTCTGATTAAGCAGTCACGCTTAATGCAACATGCCATGACTAATCCTCTTATTAAATTTTCTCTGGGTCCTGCACTGTAATCTCAGTAACACAGGAGACACTGTTCTTTTCATTAGGAGCTATGTGACTGTGTGGACTGTCACAATCTTATTCAAATAGCAATTGATTCCTCATTGCTTTCAACCTGAGTAACCAACACCCAGGCTTCAGTGCAGACCAGCTTGCTTTGGGTGCAATCATACAGTATTCTCAAATGACTAGGTCTAAACTGCAAAACAGCACCCACCCACATGAACCACCAAAGACTTCTGGGGTCACATCCCATGGCTCTCTGCACTGCAGTAAAGGGAGGCACTTCATTCTTTTACACCGTGTTGTGAGAACAGCCTGAAGAACTATCTGGGTCTCCAATGGTTTAAACCACCACCATTATTAGAAAGTAGAAAGGTTAACAGTTTGGGGGTGGGGAGACTGAAAGAGGGAATCGCATTCAGGCTAGATGTAGAGATGTATCTCTTGCCAGAAATACGCACCTACAAGTGAGTCCTAGGCACTTGACTAAAGTCTCAGTTCACTCACTTGAAAGAACCCCACACCTTTATGTCACCAACAGTGTTTTTTCAGTGTAAGATAAAACAATGCAGAGTATTCAGATTTTCTGATCAACTGTATGATCTCTTCCTGTAACATCCAGAAGGGAACATGTACTAACAAAATGCATAGGAAAAGCATGAGCCCCCCAATAAGAACTGCATGTTAAATCATTTATTTTGGGTACTGTTCTCTTTAATCATACTAAAAAGCTCTGTATGAGAGAGATGTCTGATTAGAGTTAAGAAGCTAAGAGATAGACATATAAAAATGAAAAATTAAAAGTGCTGTATTTTCTTCCCTTTGTGCTTAACACAGGGCAACTCGTGCAGCATCTTCAGCTGGTTTAGCTCAAAAAAAACACTACACACTTTAATGAGAGAAAGGAAAAGATGATGCACAGGGAATTGTTTAAACATTCGTTGTTCTGCCTAGCAACAACATGCTTATATGGTTAAAAAACCCATAACACAAGAAATACAGAGACATATTTGTTACCTATTATAAATAGTTCACATTCTTCTGCTCCTCACATACCTTTGGTTTGCTATTTAGCAAGTCTTGCCTCTTCCTGGTAGATACCTCCCTTTTGCATTTTGAACACCACAGATCATATCAGAAGTCCACAGAATACTAAGCAGCTTGTGATTCATATTTTGAGGATATTTAAGCTGGTTAACTGACTTCCAGAGGGGGAACATATTACCCATTCAAGACAAGACACACATACTTTTTTTCCTACTACAAAAAAAGAAAGAAAAAAACATGCTTTTCTCTGTGCTATATGCTATATCACCATAACACGGTAAGCAGTAGTTCTGTTCAGAAATTTTAATCACCACATATTTAATACCTCTTTGCTCTGTACTATATATCATGTCTCATGACATACATTCAAAATCTTTACAGGAACAGCTTTACATTATATACATACACAACAAGTAATACAACTATGGCTCAGTTTAAATAGCAGTGTGAAAGAAAATAGAAAACAAATACATGAATGGCAGAACATGAGCACCCATGGACTTGGGTCCTAGCTAGCCCCCCAAGTACTACTTTCCAAGCAAAACACTTTTTTTCATTCTTCTGCTTAAAATACTTCAAACTGGCTTTTGATACATGCAAGTCAACATCAAGTATCTTGTCCAGTTGTATGGGAGGAAAAAAAAATAAATCTGTTTGTTGCATGGAAAAACAATTTGTCAGAAGTTTGTTATTCCATGTACTCCACTGCACCATATGCGGGGGCTGGAAGAGAGCCTAAGAACATCTGCCACAGACTTTAAAACCCCTAATAATAGCACAGCTGGTGTCCCCAGTCTAATGATCTCAGCACAGGCTCATGTGACCACTCCTCACACCGGCCCCCAACCCAGGCAAAGCGCAGAAACACTTAGGTTGGACACATCCATTCATTCTCAATTTGATTTGCATTTCACTAAAGAACCAACAAAGAGAGCAAGTTCAAATGCTTACATTTCAAGCAGTTCAACAGTCACTTTTTCCATAGGATTTCCCCATGCTTCTTTCATTACGTTTCAGTTTAGCAGAGCACTACCTATTCTATAAAATGAAGCTATTAATTAAAATAACTACAGATCTCTGTGATCCAGGGTTAGAAACATAAAATGATTTAACTGCACTTAACTGTACTACAGAGGTATCAGGATTCTTCCCCCCCATAAACTCATGGACTATCTTCTATTCCTGTCCATTCAGCTTATTCACAAATAAATGTTTCTATTCGCTTTCTTCTAAACATGTTCAAAAGCTGGTTTATTAAGGAAAAAAAAAAAAAAACCAAACCTTTATTTCAAAGAGAAAAAAAAAAAAAGGCAAAAGAACAAGGAACTCAGGAAATGGAACTATGTTTTTGCTCACACAGAGTCAGCACTGGGCATTGACAGCTATTTGTTACCCAGACGTTTTAGAGAAGTGTTTGCGATTTCCCATGCCCAAAGGATGTGACTAGCAAAACAGTACCATGGATTCTGTGAAGGTGGGAACAAGGAAAGCAATGTTTGGGTGGGGATGAGGTGCCCAAGACTGTCATTATTCTTCAGTCCACCCTCCGTCCTCTTGACTTTTTCATCTACACAAAAACGTAGGTAGCCTCCAGCAGTCAACAGGTACAAGTTCAGTTTATTATTTAATATAATGTGCACAGGTGCACTCATGAAAGGCTAGACCTGACCCAGTAAGTGACTGTCTCTAGCACAGACAGGAGGTGCAAGCATTCCACAGCCAAGTTTAATCACTGGCAAAGCACAAAGGGGCGGCTACTTTAGCAAATTACTGTATCCACAGTAACAACAGACTGAATACTGAGCTCCAAATTCCTCCAACAACCCATTTAATCAGTCTACTATGAAACACCAATATGTGACACTAACAGTCTCATCAAAGAATGTTTTCATTTCCCATGAGGGAGAGAGGGTACAAAAACCCAAAAGCAGATAAAGGCAACACTTTGTAAATTCCCACATTCTCCAACAATGTTGGCCCACTTTAAAAGAAGAGCGTCTAATCTTTCTTCATTTGTACCACATCACTGAATAACAAACGGAAAAAGAGAAAATACAGAACAAGTTACTTTTCAGTTTTATATAAAAGCACCGAAGTCTGAGAAAGGCTAATTCAGGAGATCAGCCCAGCTACAGTAATCAATTTGGCTGTGACAAACATAGTCAGTTATATGCCTTACTCCTCTGCTAGCCCTTGATCTGATCCGTAACTTCTTTCAAAGCTATGAGATCAAGATACAGTTGAGGTAGCATTTTTACCTCAAGCCTCACAATTAGGCCATTAAACTACACACATGGTCTTAGTTCTGACTTCACTACACAAAAAGTACATTTTAAGAAACTCAGCAAACTGTCCCACCTTTCCAAACAAAAATCAAAACATCAGCAAGAACTAGGTCAAAGGAAAAGCAAAAACCTGCAGTAGAAAAGTATCTATAGAAAGAAAAGATGCAGCCTCAAACAGCATCAGTTTGACCATAAATTCTTAATACCAGAAACAGTACAACACAACTGCCTACATACAGAAGGCAGTATGTATGTGGTCATGCTGTAGATTTCTGACTGCAGATATGGCAAACCCACTTCATTCCCACCTTCAATTGCAACTGGAGAGCTAACTATGCAATGGCAGCAACAGCTGTGTCACAAGTGTTGACTGCGGCAAAGATCTGGGCTGGCACCAATAATGAATTACACGGCTTTTTAAAAATAAATTTGACATCAGACACATTAAAGAAGACTTCTGTTGCTGTGCTGTTGCTTGTGTAACAGATACAGTAACCACAAATAAGACACATGATGCCCTTCAACTTAGCAGAAAAGACTGCTGTTCGTGAAACAACCTCTCAGAGGCACAGTTTGTAGAACTACCAAAGTTCACCTCCGTAAATTAGCTCACAATAGCCGGCTTGGAGCGGGCATGTAACTACTGCTGTCTCCAGATTTTTGCTAGAGGCCCAAACTCCTTTTCCCCTTCTGTCTGGTGCCACATGCTGGAGCTCCAAGTCCCACGTGACAGAAAGCAGGTAGACAAGGAGTCTTTCAAAGTGGGTTAGAACTTCCACACTTCAAAGAGACAGACCCTAGCCATCTACACTGCAGTTGCACTATTTTGTTCAATACAACATTATCTGCACACAATTTACAAGTGCTCAGCCTTAATTTACTTAATCTTGTAAACTAGTGATCAGAAGGCCAGGAATCTTAACCTGCATGCTTTCTAGCCCATCTGCATGCTATGTTCTTCCTCTCAGTGATTTCCAATTTATCCAGAAAAAAGTCTTCCCTTCCTGAGTATTTCAACATGTGCCTTATTGAGCACTTGTCCTGATAGAATTTGTGTTTCGCTATTCAAGAAGCTACAGGTTGAGCTGTAAGACAAATGAGTACATCAGAGCCAGACAATGCAAACATTGTATAACTGCAAAGTACAATCATTGATAGACACAGTTACCACAACCTGTAATAATTCCTGCTTGGCCCAACTCCCATCTTTCTGGAAATATGTCCCTGACACTGCAACAGTCTGTGGAAGATTGGGGGTGGACAGGGGAGCGGTTTTAACATTATAAACTTATGACAGAGCTCATAAATAATAACAGATCACAGACATATGCAGCTATAGAGTAGCCTAGAGACCTTCCAAACCACAATTAAGCTTGGTTAACAAGACAGTCCCCTGCCTTACACAGCATTAATATTCAATTCACACCAGCTGAGCACTTTTTATATAAAGAGGTGATAGGCTCCAGTGAAATTCAATTGGTTAAACTTAGCTCAAAACGTAACAAACCCTAGAAGCACACACCCCAGAATAATCAGCTATTTCACTACGTCTGAATCTTTCGCCAGTTGATATCCCCATCTTGAATAAATATCAAAGCAAGAGTTAACAGAAGCGGACAGCACACTCCTATTACTGCAGCTCTGTACTGATTTTTGAGTTGGGCATGCTTTGCGACAAGAGGCAAAACTTGGACAAAATACCCAAGACAGCATCACTGTGCTCACTTGCATTTACCAGCACTGAGCTGAGAGAGGTTAACACACGAACTTTGTCCTCCTATTTACACCATCTCCCAAGCAAAGTACTCCATCTGCAAATCCACCCTTCTAGGTGCAAATGGAAATTGGTCCAAAGATAGTGTCAGTGTTGCCAAGAAATACATTTGTTCCATTCCTGCCTTCTCACTTAAGCTGCACACATACTGTAGCACAAAGTATTATACCACAGGTCACAACGAAAAAATTGAAGCATCAGTGTATAAGTACTACAAGAGTCATTTGCAAGTGCAGAAGACTGCAGAAGAACCGTTTCATGCTTTAATTTGATTTGTGATCATTTAAAAGTATGCAACTACAAAAGCTCCATACAGAGTAAAACAAACATACATTGGACAGAGCTCACGTCAGCAGAGATCTCTTAACCTGAAGGTCAGATTGTCAGTGCTGCAACTGTGAAAGCAGCTGCTGACATTTTGACATGGTCCATATATTGCAGCATGCAAGATCGAAGAGATTGTAATTCAGAGACAAACTGGAGGTGTCAAAGATTTCAGACTCTTCTACCTCCACAGCTGAGGGACTGTATATATTAACTGTATTCAGTCAAGTGCACTATTGTATCCAACAATACTAATGTAGGCTTTTTTTTTTTTTTTTTGGTAGTGTAAATTAAAAAGCAGAGAAGCCCAGAGGTCAATATAGACTCCCAAGACAAAAAACTAGCCATTTTGGACCAAACATCATGTCTTGTAATGTAATGGATCCTTCCAAATTCTACTCCCCATCCCTCCCCTCCCTCAAAACACTCATCCACCCAGTCACTACATTCCTTATTCCTTCTCCACCTTTTTCACTTCAGGCACACTAAGGGTGGGTGATCTTTCCACAAAAAGCAACAAGTAACAACCTGTTTAAGCATTGTGACTCAAATCTGGTTTTGCTGTTCTACAGCGTAAATGGTAAACTATGTTGAAGCTCATTTTGTTGGCTCCTGCAATTACTTACCAAAAGAGCAAAGATAACTATCAAGACAAAAAAAAACACCAATCAACCAACCAAACCAACCCTTTTAAAATCAGTAATCCACAACCTCACGATTTGGACTTTAGTCAAGGAACTATTCCTGAGTTACAGGGTCATATTCTGCTTTTCATAACTGATACTCATTTAAATCTGCACATATCAGTTTCCAATTCCTATTAAAATCTATTTTCCAAGAGGTTAGTGAGTCTACTTGTTCAGAAATGCCTTTTTTTAAGATCAGTTTTAACAGGCACTTTAAGGAGCTTTTCTTAGACATGGAATAGTTAGGTATCATAAATTCTACTGGCCACCACAGCCATCTCCAGGGTTTATTATAAAAATCTAGCATACTGTGTAAGTCCTCCTAGACAACAACTTCTTCGTATCTTTTGTGAAAAGATATTTAGAAAATAAATTTATGAAAGAATTATTTCAATTTTTGTGGTTATTTTTTTAAGAGCTAAATCTTAAATAAGACCTTCACTTGCATTTTATCGGTTCCATTTAACCTTGCTTGTTAATTTATCTTTTAAATGCCTCTGTGTAACTAGTTGCTAACAAGAACTTTACAAACCACTAACTGATTCCCTGGAAAGAAAAGGAGGAGATTGCCAATTTCTCTTTGAGCTCTTAACTGAGAAGATTACATTAAAGCCTGACATACAAAACAAAGCCAGAGAAAGGGTATGAGGAAAAAAAAAAACACACAACACCAAACAAACAACAAACCAAACCAACCAAAAACAACCACAAAAGTAAGAAGAAAAAGTAGAGAAGATTAGCCAAAGTGTCAGAATTCATAAAAGATGTTTGCAAATGTCTTTAGTGCCTCTTAAGAATATCCAATGCCTTAATATTCTGAGATCCCAGGAGTTCAAAACCCTTTCACTTCTCCAGTAGTAACAGACAATACCACTGAACAAGGCAGTGATCAAAACAGTCCGTCCCAAAGTCCATTCTTTAGCTTCACCTATACTCAATTCCAAGTTGCCACACAACTGTATTGTAAGTTTTCTATCACAAAACAACAGTTTCCAGTTAGAAATCAAAGCAATCAGGAACCACCAATTCCTGTTCAGAAGAGAAAATAATTACCTGTTGTAGGATTCACATCAGAGCCAGAACAGGCCAAAGCCCTGTAATTTCACGTCTTCCTGATCTCTGGAGTTAGAATTAAGTATAGCTATTTAGTCTAAGAGTTCACCAAATAAATTTTTTAAAATATGTATCTTTTATTGCCCACAATACTGCTTGCTTATCTTTTCCAGAGAAAGGTCTGAGGACAAAGAGAACATGGTATTATAATTGCTATAACAAGTCCTGTAATAAGTTGATCATTTTCCTGACTCTGCAGCCCCTCCTATTTCCTCTTACTCATTTCTCCTGCTACAATATTATATCATGTATTTATCTTCAAGTTATCCTTGCTGGTCATAGGATCAAAACAATAGGCGTGCTGTTAGGTGCTTTTAGTAATTTCCTCTCAGACTTCTTGACAAAGTAATTGGTGCTAATTTACCATCTCAGATAACAGAAATACAGCAGGATATTCAATCTTCCCCATGCAGTTCTGCAAACCATTACTAAAGTGATGATGTTTACAGCTTTTATTAGGGAAAAAAACTCCAAATAAGCAAACCAGAAAAACTCCCACACAACTAGCAAATGATGCGAGTTTGATAACATTAACTCTCGTTTTTAGAGAGCTACATAACTTAATGCACACATGTTAAATATAAGGTGTGGTGTTACACACCTAAAGCAAACTGAACACTAATTGGCCCTGCCTGCACACTCCTGCCTTGTCATTGTGCCATCTCCAGCATTCATTTAACTCCCCGAGAAACACAAACTGGCAAAGAACTAAAATCCAAGAAATAAAACCAATTTTTCAAAACATATTTTTCCAATTTGCCTCCCTGACTTATTTCCCCATTGGGTAACAGAGCGAAAGATTGGTGAACAAAAGCAGTACAATACATAGCTGGTGCCAGGGTAGGACTATTTCCACCAGAAATGGAAAACTGTGAGACCAGGCTAATCTGGCTGCAAAAGCACAGCCTTCAGGCACACCTTTACCAGCATCTCTAGCTGATACTAGTGTAGGCTGCCCTGAAAGCACAGCCCCACTACCACACACTTAGCCTGAAGCCTCATAACCTTTTTTCTCACAGAGCCACTGGCGCTTGTACCACTCCATGTCAATGGGATCAGGAAGACATCCTGGTTGAAAGGCTAAGTCAAGGGAGGCAGGACAGGGAGAACACACAGAGGGTGGGGGTGTGAAGTATTTTTCTGCTAGATCAGCTCTCTGAGCTTGGGCCGTGGCATGGCTGTACAAGCAGCAGTGCATGAGGGAGGGGTGAGGATGGGGACAGTAGACTGCCCTCTTCAGCAGCTTCAGTTGCTTGTCAGGTAACAACCTTTGGGTTTTCTTTTTCTTTTTTTTTCTTTTTTTTTTTTTTTTCCCTTTTTTTTTTTAGAATCAAACCACTAAACCAAGGCACTCTATTGGCTTTCATTGTCACCTGCTTTTAGGCAGTGACTCCCAACTTTTATCTGCAGCTTTGAGGATTTTCAAATATTGGTGTTGCAATGTTATCTTCCAAGCTTCACTGCCATGAGAACAGCAATCCCTGGTGGGACTCAAATCAATATTTCCATTAACTGCTGCATGTGCTTACCTATGGCACCACAGGACTGAGGGAAACCACTAGGTGAGCATGCAGAGACAGAATTTACAGAACCTACACAAGCATTAACCTAAGGCTTAACAGCAATAGCCTCTTCTGGAGATATAGAGATGAAGTTTCAATTTACCCAGTTTAATTCAAGTCATATGAAACTGAGAAACTGAATGGCAGCTGAAGCGCAAAGAAACATTTTTGTTCTTGTTGAATTCATACCTGCAGTGCTACAGGTACAAAGAGTAGCTGTGCTACATTTACAAACCCAAGAAATAATCCATTTAGTCAGCTGACAAAGAAATAAAAATCAGATTTAATCCCAAGATTTTTTTAAAAGGAAAAAAATAATGATGCTGAACAGTAAGAACCATTTAGAAGTGCAGTTTTGTCCACCTGAACTGAAGCTTCTGTCTGATTCACGTGAACATTTTTTTAATGAATCAGCAGTTTTACTTTAGTAAATACATGAAATTGATTCCAGTTCTTAATTCTTACTGGAAATATTCATATAGATCGAAATGGTGCATTCAAACTATTTTAGGATCAAAAAAACACATTTACAGCTGCATTTCATAGAATCATAGAATGGTTTGGGTTGGAGGGTACCTTTAAAGATCAACTAGTCCAATGCCCTGCCATGGGCAGGGACAGCTTTCACTAGATCAGGCTGCTCAAAGCCCTGAGAGTTTCCAGTGATGGGGCATCCACAACTTCCCTGTGCATATCATTTAAGGCCCTATCAGCAAGACACATTTCCTGCCATCAGGTATCATCAGCAACAATTTGGGAACAGGAATAAGATACAAAATACACCTCAACAAATGAAACAAGATCATAATAAAATCACAAATGCTGCATTTAAGAAATCCACTCTCTGCTTTTAGGAGATATATTCAGCATCCATCCATACCCAAAGTGCACTGCCATCAATCTTTCTGCCCCATCAGGGCTCAGAAGCTGCTCATTAGAGTTAGGTCTCTATGGTGAAATGTTAATTCTGTGTTTACTCACTTTGAACTACACTTTGTTGTGATCTTTGCCTTTACATACAAACACCTCAAGCTTAAATACCATTACTCATTCCACAAAAGCAGTTACCTAATTTTTTTTTAAAAAAGAGACAGCAATACTCTCATAAAAAAACAAAAAGGATTGCTATCCAAACATCTCAAGTAAAAAAATTCCCTCCTCTCTTTCCTCCTATGCAGTATAACAGTACAGGGGGACATTAATAACAAAACTTTACATTTTTCTTCCTTTATGTCAACATACAGCAGGTATCCTCTGAAAGTTTATAAACAGTACAAAATGGGTGCAGTGTTTACTCTTGGAGGGGAGAGGTTAGTAAGTCAGAGCTGCTTTTGACTTACCTAGAACAGTCACCAGTGAGCGAAGTGAGATGGTGCTGTCTTGGACATGCTGTGTTCCCAGCCAGTGACACGCCAGACTCCCATTTTGAACACTGGTCTTTTTCAAAACAATACCCCACGGTTAACTTAATAGTCCATCCGTTTTACAATTAGTAGATAAAAGTAATACACATGAACGTCATGGAGAACTCTGTGTTCTCCAGAGAAAAATGATAGCATGACAGTAGAGAACAATTTGGACTTTGGGACAAGATGATATTCTGCCAGATAAGCATGGTACCTAACCTTTCTGTCTTTTCATTCTAACAGCTTTTGATGTCTTGCAAAATAAGATTTTTGAGAAAGCCATTATGGGGTAATATTCTAGGGAACAAATAAAAAAGTAGTCAAAGGCTATAAACATTTCAGACAATCAGAAGAAGCACTTTCAGTTCATACTGCTTTATACTGGAAATGTTGTGGCTCCCAAGTCAGGCACAAATCACTGGGTCAGACTATAACATGCTTATCTACCACCTGAACAAGATTACATAACCCTCAGGAAATACAGCCATAAAAGACTGATCTTGCTATGACCTTCACACATGCAGGTTTGCTGAATTCCTTACAGGACCAAAGCTTCTAAGAAGGTAAAGGCTTTGGTAAACACTGATCTCCACCCCTTCCATAAATTCCTGGAAGTGATCATTACTGTAATATTACCACACAAAGCAGAAGTCTACCATTCCTTTGTGAAGGCAGTGCAACTCGTGACTACAGGAGATCTGTAATATGAAACAGTTACTACCAGAAAGATTGATTTCTTCCTCATCACTTTACATGAACAGCGTATAAATCCTCAGAAATACAGCTAGTAGGATCAGTCACAGCTGCAGAGAAAGAAATTCCATTCAAGACAGGTTAAAAGGACAGTCTAAGGACCCTGACATTACTTCAATGTCTTCCAGTTCTGCTCATTTTACAGGTACCACTGGGGCAACAGATTTGCATGGATCTGAACTGCAGGCTTTCTGCTTACTGCGGTGGAGTAGACGGTGTCCCCTTGTGAAGCATGTAAATGTGCAGCATCTGATGATGAAACTAGGCTTGCTGGGACAGGCAATGCAGTTAGTAATACAAGCTCCACTTCTGCATACTTTAAAGAGGACAGTAAATGTAAGAGTCTCTATTTCCTACAAGCAGCAGACATTGGTGTAATTATTTTAAAATCCCACTTCAGTATTCTCTAGGACATCAAATTATAACTATAATTCATGCAGTCCTGACTTATATGAAATTAAAAGTCCAGTATGAAATTACCAGCACCTGCCTTTAAAAAGGAGAATTTATGTGAAGTGCACTGACTGGCTCCATTTAAAGTAATCAACTAATCTCTTCAGAAATGCACATAACAATTACAATGTATCCTCAGTTTTCATTCTTCTCCTCTAGGCTATAAATGTTTCCACTGTACAAACATTTTCCTAACCTTTGGTTTCTATTAAAAGATGGGGCAAGTTAACTCAGCATTATTTTAAACTTCTTTGAAAACTAATGATAAGCAGTTTTTTCCATGTTTTGCTTGAAGCACTGTAATTATTACATAGCAAAGCAGGGTGGTGACATACTTATGTTTTTCCTTTAGCAGCTGTTAAGACAGGTGGGAAACTAGATGAGAGAGGCAATCCTGTCCCTCTACTCAGCATAGTGAGGCCACACCTGTGTCCAGTTCTCGGCTCTCCACTGTAAGAGAGACATGCACATACTGGAGTACAGTGAAAGGACAATAACAAAAAGAAAGGAGACCAGAGCATTCCCCCTGTGAGGAGAGGATGAGAGCTGGGACTGTTCAGCCAGAAGAGAAGGCTCAGGGGGTTCTCATCAATGTGTATACATACTTTAAGGGAGGGTGTGAAGAGAACAGAGCCAGGTGCTTTCCAGTGGTCTCAGTGACAAGACCAGAGGCGATGGGCACCAACTGAAACACTTTTTCACCATGAGGGTGACCAAGCACTGACACAGGTCGCCCAGGGAGGTGGTGGAGTCTCCATCCTTGGAGATATTCAGAAGCTGTGTGGACATGGACCTGGGCAATTGGCAGTAGATCACCCTGCCTGAGCAGGGGGGTTGGAGCAGATGACCTCCAGAAATCCCTCCCAACCTCAACCATGCTGTGATCCACCCAACGCAAGTGGCACACTTTCCACAGAACTCCTATCTTCACGTAGGACCATGAAGTTGATCTTGTTCTTTTATAATACATTGCCCGCAAAATCCCAGAAATACAAACTCTTAATCACTTTGTATTTCTCTTCTTTGCACTTTCTCTCTACACCAGTCATTTTCATTCTAGTGTTCACTGATTTCCTTAAAGGGTCTGCAAAAAGAAACCAAGGAAATAACTTTTACATGCTTTACTACATGTTAAGACTTAAAGGTATTTGCAGACCTCCTGCAACATTATCAGAGATTCATAAATTAAAAGCAGTAGGGGGGAAAAAAAAGTGACTGTCTTAAAACGTCTTGCTTCTACTTTCCAAACCCTTCACAACACATCCTATAAGAGAAATTTTAAAGAAAACAAACACAAACATAAGCAATTTTCAGATGGCTTCTTCACTAAGAAAGTAACATTTAATGAAAAATACCTGGCTATTTTTTCCCCAGTTATTACAAACATATAGAAGTCTTAGCTCAGAACAAAACACTTCAGCATGGAGCCATAAGCTCACAGTTTCAATAACCAAACTAGATCACCCAGTTTTTCTTTCTGGTCTTATGGTCTATGAAGAAAAACATCTACCTGCTGATGTTATAAAACCTAAGGAAAAAATCTTCTGCTGATTTTCTATGAGTTTTAACAAAGGAAAGCCTTTCCAAAGAAGTCTGCTAAGAACAAGTGAAGAAGGCAGAAGGAAAACAAGTTTGGTTTTTTTCTAACATTAGTTCCTATTACTTTATCTCAAATCATACTGGTTTACACATTAAGTTTTGAGGACTGCATTATTCACAATAGAGACTATAATTTGTGCTCATCTTGCTCAGGAAAGAACACCAGAAATGCAGAGTGAATCAGTAGTTAGCAAAATTAAAATATTCAAATTTATTCTTAAGTATATGCTCATTCTGTATCGTAAAGGATAATGTCTGTGTATAGCCCAAGAACATCAACTACTCAGTATTTCTCTCTTCTGTTCATACAGGTGCTGGGAGTCAATAATATTCCATAAAGACACAAATATGTAGCAGGTTATTGTAAACGTCAGTATTAGCATCTCATTACCAACACACAACTGGCATTGGTTATATCAGAGCTTAGAGCGTGGCAGTTTCAAAATCAGCTTATGCTCACTGAAGACTTTCTCTCCTGACACCAAAGCCTCAGTCACTGACTCCTAACGCTTCCTTTGCCTCACTGTTAACAGTTGCTCAGGTGCCCAGAGGATGAACAGTGATTGAAAATTAACCTTAAAACCAGGTCTCAGCTAAGTCATGGAGTAGATTTCCAGCACCACAATATGGAAGTGTACAGAAAAGGGAATCCACAGCCAGGAGAAAAGTTGCTTTGCTGGGCAGCAATATGGTCGTATTGCAAAAAAACAATAATGAAACTTTTCAAGAGCTTTTAAACCAAGCTCTTCTCACATTTCCTTCCTTATTTCTATTACTGACTGCTACAGTGTTCCAAACTTCTGCTATAAATGCAAGCAAAACCAACTGGACTCTAATGTATGTTAATCCATTTGGATACTTAAAAAGATGCCCAACAAACCCACAACAAAAACAACAAGTAGCAACATCATTTGGGTTTACAGCATCTAATGGACTGCAAGGTGAGAGAGACAGTCCTGTCCAGAGAAGTCGTAAGATAAGACAAAGAACTGACTCCAGGACAGTCACTAACAGATTTAACTAAAGCAAATCTGCCAACATAATTGAATCTAAGAATTATCTCTGAGCTAATCTGTTTGTGCTATCAATAAGCCTCTTAACTGGGCAACCATAAGGAGGATGACTATACAGGATGACTTTTGGCCCTGTAATCAATAGATTCCAATAAAAAGAGAACTATTGATGAATCAAAGTTCAAATAAAGGACAGTATTAGACCAAGAATATTAGCGGTGAACTCCTGAAATGTATTTAGGAGACACCACATTATTCACTACCAAGTAAAATAAGACTGTAAACTCACAGAACTATCTCAGTCAAACTACAGAGTAAGCAGGAAGGCTCTGAACCAGACACCAACTGGTATCCTGGAAAACTTATACAGGAAGTTAATTCTCAAGATTTTTATCTTTCCCAGTAGCAGTGATCCCACAACTGAATCCACAAAACCGAGCCCTCCACACAAGTGCAGCATTCCAAGGAGGCAATGGCATTGCTCATGGAGTTTTAAGGATAGAAAAGTGACTCAGAAACATACCTTCAGAGCACAGGCATTGTGGATCACAAACCAGTTTGACAGTTCCTGCATTACAAAGCTTCGTATGTTAAGTGAGCTGCCTACAACTGACATATAATAGCTGTCATTTAGTGACTAGAAACCATTTCTCCTACTTACTATGTTTTTATGATTACTCTGAAAGCCACTAGGTGTGCAGTCACTACTGGAATCTATTCCTTTTAATAGCCCTTATGCAACACACGGGTGACAATATCATTGACAGCAGAAACAAGGAACAATTTGACCACCATACAGGAGATGCCAATATGCCTTTGGTTATTTTACATGTAATTTAAATGTATTTATTCTTTAATTTTGGTCTTGGTGGCATCACTAAGATTCCTATGGAGGCAAAACTACCATGTACATGTGGAGAAAATGAACAGTTCACAAAAGGAAAACAGAACCCGTTATAACGGTCTACCTGTCAACAATATCTCTGACCAACAGGCTAAAACACAGCTCCTCATTCCATATTGCAATTATCAGGACTTCTCATATCATACTGGTCTGTCTGTTCTTGCATTAATATACAAGTATTGTGAAATAAGCAGCACATGGAATCAAGTGACAGTTTTGTGAGAGTTAAAATGAGGTTATTCAAAAAGTTGCACCGATGAAGTAAATGGCCTAATATTTGAGACTTATTAGAGGCAGCACCTCCTTTTGGAAACAGAATAGTCATTACTGGGGCAGGGGGAACAGTATCTATTTCAAAATTTGAAACAAAGAACACACCACTTTCTGCAAACTAACAAGAAACTCCACCAACCTTGACTTGAGTACCACTCACAATGTACAACACCCAAACAACATAAAACAGATTATGTCCCACAAATGCTACTTCTGATCCTAGCAGAAGGAGTACTAAACCAGACCAAATCTGGGAATCAAAGAAAATTATTTTAAAGACTTTGGAAAAAAAATAGATTTCAAACAAACATAACTCATGCACTGCCTTATCTCCCCTCCCCAAGGAGATTTTTAAGTAACATAGGAAATTGTTAAGAAAAAAAAAATAATAATAGAGCTTTTAGAAATGGTGAAAGGTTTAATTTCTTGACTTTTGATATTGCAGATGCTGCCTCAATAGCACTCATTCTGAGAATTCATTCTGCTGAGTTATTAGGAAAAAAAAAAAGTATCTTGCATTCAGCTTACTGCCCATTATAGCAGATACAGTGGGAAGTTTCAGCATTTCTCTTTTTCAGCATTATACGGTGATAAGACTAAGAAACAATAGGATTGACCAAGTGCACATTTCAAACAAAAACATTTAACCTGCACTAATTTCTACTTCACTAATCTCATTCTTCTATTGGAAAATAGATTGGCTAGAATATTTCTAAACTCAAAAGAAACCTCAGAGGACATGGAAAGGTTAGAATCAAATTACTTCTACAAAAGCAGCTGGTAATCTGTTACAGGAGACAGAATGTGTGAAGCAACAAGGAGCTCAAGTGTGAGCTGCAGCAGGGAGGAACAGGAGGTCCAAACAGTTCCAGGCAAATCTTTTCAATCTCATCTTGCTCTCTGGTACATCCAGGTTCACTTACTCCCACCAATTCTCACCTGCATTCCACAAACTGACAGAGTACCAAGTTAACATCTGTTAATATAAGGGGCAAAACTTGCAGATCTCGTGCTGGTACTGCTTCATTAGTCAGGACTCTGGATTAAACTAGTCAGATGCTCAGAGGCTGCAGAAGCAACTCCATATTTCACTGAGATTTTACACACACACATATATCAAACATGGAACACTACATATAGAAATGTATGTGCCTAATCACGTTAATGCTTACTCAGCATACTGGAGTGCTACCCCAGTGCTCTACAACAGGCACCAAGCTCAGTTATGAACTACAAGATTTTTGTTAAGGGGGTTTTTTTGTACTACATCAAGAGAAACTCTACTTATTTCCACTACTGTCATCCACCATGCAGTTAAATCCACTGGCAAGTGGGAGTTCATTCATGCAACTGACAGAAACTTTTGTTTTACTTCAACAGAAATTTAAATTCTATCCACACATACAGCCGTCTGGTCTTCGCTCCACTCACTATCTCACAAGTTTAAAACTCTTGCCTTCCATGAGGATTTTTACCGTTCTGGTTTTCCTCCCTTATAACAATGCCCATTGAAAAACAGAAAAGTAGTAGGTATAATCATGGCTTAATATAATTTTCTTAGGTGTTTTTATAATGATTTTCTTCTCTGTTGTCATCACAGGTTGTTCTGGCTCAATTAAAACAGGCTACAGTGCCTCAGAGAAGGCACAGCTTTGTGAATATCGTTCCTAGGCTGGGGGACAACGCTCCTTGCTAGGTACAACATTTAAACACAGTTCAGTTCCAGTACGGTCCAAAGCCAGAGCATTAGGTACAGCACATGAAACTGTGTAACACAGGGCAGTGAAACATGCACATATGGCAAACTGGTCGCTCTGTTGTTTGTTTTGGTTTTTGGTTTAGCTTGTTTTTTTGCTGTTGCTTTCCTGATTGCAAAAACCATTACACCCACGATTTAATCTCAGTGGACTGAAAGGTTCAAATAAGGTTACAGATTACAAGACAGAGGAAAGCGTCCACGTGGGATGTTTCTCTCAAAGTCTGAACACGGGAGAACAAGAAACCCGGGCTCTCACCCTTAAAGAGATGTCCCATTTTTTGGACATTCCCCACTCTTCCCTAATCTTACCTGAAAATAAGCTCATCTAAACATAAAGTTCAAAATCGTCAGCAACAAACCAACGCAGACACTAAGATCTCAAACTTGATAAAAACCATAACGGAATATTTTGGTCTTTTTAAACAGAGGTATCCGGAAACCCTGACGCTAAAGAAACCAGGTTGGTATTTGTATCTCCCTCCCCAACGGCCACTAAAGCCACCTCTATAAGCGGGGGCCCTTCTAACTGACGGCGGCAAGCAGCCTACTGTAAATAATTCATAGGCCAAATTTTGCAAGCGCTTCTTGACCTTCGGCAAACAGTGACACCCAACAGCCTCTTTCCTTTAAAGGGGCGGAAGGGACAAAAGCGCACACACACCAAAGACGCGGCGCTCCGCCCGCCCCCGGGCCCGCGGCTGCTCCCAAGGTCGCCCGGTGGCCACAGGG
>NW_020799095.1:4656674-4667273 GCF_003259725.1 Athene cunicularia
CTGGGGAGGCGCGGAGGCACCAGCCGCGGTGCGGGGAGGGCCTTGACGGGAGGCAGGGGCCGCTCCGCCCGGCCCGGCCCGCCGCGGCGTCCCGCTGTCGGGGCGGGGGGCTGACGCGGCGCAGAGCCGCTCGGCTGCCCGCCGTGTGCCAGCGAAGGGGGCTGCGGTTTTGCCAAGTCTTGGGATTTCTTACGGCCGCCCTGGCCGTCTCCCTAGTGAGTGACCGGGGCTGGCAGGGCCGGCTGACTATCGCGGAGACCTGGTCCTGGGCTTGTCGCGGTGGATGCGGGAGCGCTGCCTGCCTGGGTTGGGCAAAAAGGCTTGAACAAAACCCTGGCCAAGAACCCAGCCGGGCTGCAGGGACGGGACGCTGGTGGACAGAACGACCGACCCGGGAGTAGGAGAGAGGGTTGTGGTGAAAGTTTGACATTCAAAATACGTGTTTCTTCGCGTTTGTTAGAAGAACGAAGGAGAGGAGCTTTGCCTGTGCCCTCCTGGAGAGGAAAGTTGCAGTATGAGTGCAAGATGTATTAGACACCAGAAAATCCCCAGAGGAAAAGGTTTGTTGTTAATGTCCCACCTACAGAGAAAAGCTTCAGTCTGGGTTCTTAATAAATCTAATCATTAATAAACAACCCAAACAAAACCAGAGGAAATTACGACGTTTTATTTCTGCAACTCGCACAGCTGTTTGTTGGAGGAGGGTTTGGTTGGTTCTGTTTACCAGCAAGGGAAGTAGAGGATTGTGTCCAGCGTTACAGCTGGTAAAACAAAAAAAACTGCAGTCGTGGTGGTGACAGGATGCCGGAAGCCTGGGCTGTGTGTTAATCTCCAGCGAGTGTAAATGGATTCAGGGTTTCACCCTGAATAACCCGTAAAAAGAAAAGATCCAACCCTTCACAGATGCAAACAAAGAGAATCCCAGATGGGGATGCGCTTGGGTGACAGAAAAGAGAGAAGAAATGTTACGGAGACAACAGAGGATTCGCAGGCACCTGCTGAACAGGCGTGTCTGCAGAGCAGACCCTCTGGAAGTGAGTAAGGGTGCAGTTAAATGGGGCAGGTCTAAGAGCTTGCTGCTGCCAACAGGAGCAGGCTGCTCCCCCCACTTCTACAGAGGAGCCAGCCACTCCTGCCTTCTCCAGGGGGCTGGCTCTGTGGCTAAGATTCCTCAGCGAGTGACTCGGTTTACTGACCTGACACAGAACTAATTATATTTTTTTCCTTGTCAGTTTTCTGCCAGGTTAGTGAACTGAATAGATTCACCCTAACGTCATAAAAGTGTCAGGAGTGAGCACAAAGGAAGAGTTGAAACCATTCGTCTTAGAGGAACGGGATCATCCCTTTGGTTACACATCTCTGGAGTTTCATCTAACTCCTCCCTAAAACAGAAACTTCATATTACTGCCAGGAAGTCTAACACCTAGTATCTTTAAAAGGGTTGGTCCCTTCCATTTCTCACCCTCAGCTGAGTCCTACTGGTTCCTTTGTGCCCCGTGTGACCCTGGGGTTAGCCAGTGAGCACGCTAAATCAGGAGGCTTTAAAAAAGGGTAGTTTTCTGATTAATTCCTGAAACAGTTGGCAGTGGAGTCAGATGAGTGACAGAGGTTGCACGAGAGAGGGAACAAGACTGTGCGGTTGCAAACAAGCGTTAGAGTCAGCAGCAGCTGGGCACTCGTTATAATGTGTAACATAAGCCCAGGAGAGCAGTGAGGAGGAATGGTCTGTACAGGGAAGAAGTAGTTTTGAGGAATAGAGTTTGCTCTGTGCTTTACAGAATCCCAATGAGAACCAGAAAAAAAAAATAATCAAAGATAGGCTGGTAAAGGATTAAAAAAAAAGAGCTTTCAGTTCCACAAAACAGAGAAAGACATACAACAGAGGCATCTTGGAATCAGAACCCAGGAAGAAAATTCAATACTGAAAAGAGCAGAAGACAGAAATGATCTGCAGGCAGAAGGAAAACTAAGAAATAGAAAAGTGAAGATCCACATCAACAATAGAGAGAAGCGACTCTGCATGACTGGATAGTTCTTGTGAGAAGAATTAACTGACCCTTCATGCCTGTAAGGAAGAAGGATTTGAGATGTACCACTGAGAGTGAAAAGAGTCTTGTTAGAGTGAGCAGAAGTCCTTCCTGGTGGGAAAAATGGCACATGCACTATTTATACACAGACACAGTGTGGGGGAGCGGGTCAGGGAGGGAACGTGGCGCTACGGGATTGCCAGCCCATTGTGTGCAAGGTGCGTGTCAGTACCCTGGGCATGGGATACGGCAGCACTTGTTTGGTGGTTGCTTCACCAAGTCCTCCTTGTGTTTTTTTGTTCTGTGGTGCTATAGCACACATAAGCATGCTCCATTGCATTACCTAGTCATTCTGAAGCTGGCAATTGACACAGTAACCAGATACTTTGAAAGTTTCCTAGATATCTCTGCTCTGTCAGTTTTCATTATCCTCTCCATTTCCTCTCTCGATTATCACATTAATTCTCAGTTTTGCTTCCTTGATTATATGTCTAGAAGAGAGTTTTCATTTCCATCCTGCTAAAACATAAGCCTTCTTAAACATACTTTTCAGTGAGCATGCTGTTTTTCTTGCATGTTCCTCATTTGATGTCTCTGGAACTTCTTTTATAGTCACTGTAAAACAGTCAAAGAATACAATATTGCTTTAAAAGCACTTGAAACCAGTTTCAGAAATCTCTGCTTAGTTTGCCAGCTGAAGATCCCAATTGCAGCTATGACTGTAGAGTAGATGATTTTCATCTCAGAGAACAGACTAATTCCAACAGGCACGAACAAATGATCTCAGAAAAAAAAATCACTAAAACACATCATGCGAATGAATGTGTTTCTGAATAGCTGTGTCATGGATTTAAGAAGAAAGGAGTTGCGGTGCTTCCTCTTTTTATTCTTCCTGCTGGTACCTGGTGTTACTGGCCCCATTTCTCAGACTTTTATATCAGCATGGACTAAGTAATGCTGTAAGTCCTTTAAAAGAATCTATGAAGTGTCTGCATAATGCTGCCAGTACATCTTTTCTTGTTTAAATGGTGTTTTTTGTAAAGCTATTGTTGCTTTTACTTGAATATTAAAACACATAGATTCTTGCAAGTTGTCTGACTGAGCATGTGAAAATTAAAAATGTGATTTGATGGCTTTGTTCTGATTTTGTGGGGTGGTTTTGTTTTACAAGAAGGTATGCAGTGCTGCCTTTACTGGAAGAATGAAATCAGCAGAAAAGCTTTTCTTGTTCAGAGCACTAAGCTTCCACGGCTAGAATCAGCCAGCACCAACGCTTTCTCCTTCTTCAACTGCTTCTCTACTGGAAACTTCTTTCCTGTAAAGGGGCTGCATCTTTCAGGGGCAATACCAGCTTGTGGCATTGGTCTGAAGTGTTACTGTGACTGTGACCAAAGGAGATCAGACACATGTAATTTGAAAAAGAACACAAGGAAAGTCAGATGTTAAATCAAAAAAGTGAAAGTTTATGGACAAGCTAAAGCCTAAACATCAGCAAAGGAGTGTTTTGCCACTGCCCCTTCCTGCAAGTGGTCCCAGCTTTTATCCCTCAGTGGGACACCTGACCTTTGCTTATTTAATGCAGGACACCTGGGGCTCATTTACCCAATGGCTCTCCCTGCCAGGCTGGCCGCACCCTGGAGGGAAGCCTAAAGGGAAACTCACCCCCCCTTTGTGAAGGGCTGTGGGAATCACCCATATGTCAGCCTTAATTCTGGGCTTGGGGTTGAAGCCCCAGCATTTCACTCAGCCCCTTAACATATGGGTGGACCACAGACAGCCCTCACACAATCTCCAAGTGTGACATCTTTATCTTGTATTTGGTTACAGACACTGCCACAGTCATCTCAGCTGTTTCTTCATATTCTTCACTGTTGTGGTCTTTTTCATTGGAAGATCAGTGTGACTGTGGATCTGAAGCTGATGTCATCTGCTCAGCACAGTTCTCCACATGGGGTCATCGGTCCTCCCACGCCCAGTGTACTGGAGCTTGTCCAATATTTCAATATGGATTACAGTACCTACTGTCTCGAGTGGTACAGGTCAGAATACTGCTGCCATTCATGGTTCTTCCCCAGAACAACCCAACTGCTCACAGAGGGCCCACCATGAGCAAAGGCAGGATCCCGTTGAGGATCCAGAGGGGGTGCTGTAGGCTGAGCAGTTTCTGACCAGTGTGCTTGATAATTCTGCACTTTTCTATGGGGTTTCTGTAACCCTCTCTGTTTGTACAACCTCCATAATTCACTGGTGTCAAGACCATCAATTTTAGTGAGAGGTACGCCATCTTTCAATAAAGCTTTAAACAACTGTCCTCGAGACAGCTGACGTCCGGTATTTTTACCACATTGGGTGTCTCAGTTCTGTGTATACTCTCAGGGGCCCTGTTGACATCAAAATTCTCGATAGCCCTGACGCTCTGGGGAGTCCATTCTCCAAGGTCACCTAGCTGATGCATTTTCTCAAGTACATCTCTCATGGGATTTCCTGTTTCACTCAGTAAGAGAGTCACAAGAACATTCTTGTAAGCCGGTGGAGCAGTTCTAATTATTTCATTTTTCATAGGCACAGACAATCGAAGCTGCATCAACACGGCCTACATGAATGGCCAGTTTCATTCCTTCTGCCTTCAATCACTGTATACCATCCCGCAGAATATACCATGGCCAGTCCAAACCTGGCCAGGAATTCCTAGGGGGGATTTTGCCTTGCACCCCACAGTGGCTAAAGCCAAAAGATTAGTACTGTCATCATTAGTCTGAAACGCTTCCTGCACCAGAGGGTCTGAACTCAGAGTTACAAACTTTCTGCAGTCAAAATTATCCAGGCTAACCCTGATTCTCCCTGATCATATAAACATACCATCCAAGCAAGCAGGGGCTCTCCTGGTCTCTGACTGAACTGTGCAAGGATATCACCGATTTCTTTCTGTGTGAAATCTTCCACTGTAGGTCTATTTACTGGTGGCTCACCCTCAGAAAATTCCACCTTCCTCCTGATGACTGGTCTCACATCTGCAGAGTCATCTGAGGCACCAGCCCCATCAGACTCTGCAGGGTACCAGATATCATCATCCGAGTTATCAGGGTTACAGTATACATCCACCTGTATAACCTCTGAGTGGACCTTCCTATGACTACATTGTCCCTGTCTCTTTCCACATTTACACTGGGCAACTTGTACTGTATCCTTCTTGGGTACAGTTTGAGAAGTGTCTAATTTATCAGTAAGGAGCTTGTTTACAGATTCTAATGTCATAATCTGAGCTCGCATATGGGAACATTCAACCAGCAAGTGATCTTTCTGCTGGTGCTGTTTCTTATATGCTGTTAACAGGATCCATCCCCATCTCTCGAAGATTACGGCATCCTCTGCCTTACTGGAGAATTTTTGAATATTTTCCAATACATCCTGCGGTTCAGCCTCTGCCAACCGCTTCTCCCACTGTTCACATGGTCCCCCAAATTTAATCCATTCGAGGGCCAGCAAACTATACATAGGATCTTCTCAACTGGGAACTTCAGACAGGGCCATCCCCATTGCCAATTTTGTTTTGCCAATTATCAGGCCTAGCATAAAGGACACAGACAGCATAAAGATGAACCAATAACCAAATTGTATTTGATACAAAAGGGTCAGTACATGGGTGAGCACTAGAGGTGCAAACAAGTCAGTCAGATTATACATAATCAACACCAATCCCACTGACCCCAATAACGACACCACACAACCAACAGTGGGTGAAATAAATGGTGAAATGCAGTCTCTCATAGAAGGGACAAGAGACAACCGAGTCAACAAGCCTAATACATAAGACCAAGGAAGCCACATACTGAATCTCTACACAGCCCGGGTTTACAAAAGCCAGACCTGACTGGAGCCCAGTCCCAGGGAGGCAGGAGGGCCTTCCCCAGCAGGAAACTGTAAAGTGCATCCACCTCACAGACAGACACTGCCCCTTCCTGCAAGTGGTCCCAGCTTTTATCCCTAAGTGGGACACCTGACCTTTGCTTCCTTAATGCAGACACCTGGGGCTCATTTACCCAATGGCTCTCCCTGCCAGGCCGGCCCCACCCTGGAGGGAAGCCTAAAGGGAAACTCACTCCCGCTTTGTGAAGGGCTGTGGGAATCACCCATATGTCAACCTTAATTTGGGGCTTGGGGTTGAAGACCCAGCATTTCAAGGAGAAAAATAAAATTAAGATAAGAAGGACTTAGGGAGAAAACTCATTACAGATGTCCTGCATAGAGGATCATATATAATAATTATGGCAAAAGAAAGCATTGCTCCAGAGCTTACAGTCTGAAAAAACATGAAGAAAGCAAACAGTGACTCATAGGATGGAGTTTTGCACATATTTGACATTAATGAAATGCAAATTGGAATAAATAGTTTGTAAAGCTCAGATTAGCATTAGAAGTGAAGACAAGTACACAAACAAAAGAGGAAATTAAATGCAAGATAGTGGGATAATGAGAAATGTGCCAGGTGTGCATTTTGTAAGAAAAGGCAAGAGTGCAATCAAGTAAAGCCAAATGAAAATCACACTGTGAAATGATGATAATACTTTCAAGAAATTGTGAATTCTAATCAGGATGCAGAGGATATCTTGCGTATACAGGCATAATCTTCAGAATATGCAACATAAAAGCCATTCCTTTCTGCTGAAGCAGTGAATCTGTATACTCCATAATAAAGCATTTGACTCTTGTGTGAGTCCCAACTGCTGAGTGATCTGACAAAATTGGGATGTCTTCCCAATGTGTTATATCTAGAACAGATGAAAGTAATTCAATCAGTACAGCATCTGCTTTATACACTATCTATGGCATTACAATAGGGAGTATTCTTGAATTGAACACTGAAATACACAGAAAAAGAAAGCATCACCAATAATTTTACATCATCTCAAAATTACATAAGCAGCATGAAAAGGCAAGATTTTGATAAGGCCTATTCAGCCTTCCTGCATAAGCAAGGCAGTTATTATATTTCGGAAGCCAGCAGGTAGGCTTAGGTGTTGAGAGTGCGGTTAGTTGTGAACTTTGCAGCAGAAGAAACAGCTCTGCCAGCCAGGCTCATAAATCAGTATCAGAGCTGATGATACTCAGGAATGTAATATGAGGAATGCCTGGCAGAAACTGTGGTAGTCCATAACAACTGACCCCACCTCACTAGCCAATAAAATTAACACAAACAAATAAACAAACAAAAAGACAAGTTGTTTTTGACATCAGTATCATATACAGAGCAGTTGCTGACTTCCCAAGGAAACCCAATGATTTTGGGAAGGCAAAGGTGGCTTTTAATACACCAACCTGTAAAGGTATTAACTTGGAGAGTATTCAAATTTGCAGAGTAACTTACCCTATCTATTTCAAAGCTTAGACATAGGCCAAGCATTAAGACCATAATGGAGGAAGAGGCAACACAAGCATGCTATACGTGCAGTATTGTGACTTTACTAGTTGATCCAGTGAGGTGAGATTTGGAGCCCTTTCCTTGTAAAAGAAACCACTAGTAGTTTTTGCCTCACCAGTGAAACAAACACATTGGCAAGGACTGTGCTGCAATAATATTTCCGCAGTGAAAAGATCAACTCTATGATTGAGAAAACAAATTTCCAAACAGAAGAACCCCAGAAGCTACCAAAGAACTTGAAAAATCATTGCTATTCCCAAGTATCAGCAGCATACAAATTGAAACTAACATTTGAATTTATTTAGTGAATTTGAGAAGGACCAGTGAATACAGGCCTTGTACCAGAAAAACAAGGTGACTAAATCATAATAAGAGAACCTTAATTTTACCACAGAAATGCAAAAATAAATAAATACACACAAAGCTTTGCTCAAACTATGACCGTACATGCTACTTTCAAGACCATGTTGGAAAAGAATCTGAGAATTAAAAGCATAAGATAAAGATGTGCTTATGTCCATCGTTCTGCCAAAACGGTCAAAGACCAGAAAAGTGGCCCCGTGTACTTCCCAGGAATGACTGAACTGTCAAGGCAAATGCAACATAAAAATATTATACATGAGCAACTGAATCATCATACCCAGGACACTGAGAATAGAAACTCTCTTGAGAATGGGGTCAGTCTGGAATAGAAAGAAACACCATGTACTAACAAGATGGGACAGAGCATGAGTAATCATGATAGCTGAGAGAAAATCTAGTACATGTGGAAAAATAAAATAGAAGTGTATAGCATCTTCAACAGGCATTAGAGCAAATTAAAGAACAGATCTTCTAACCAAGGAAAACAAAGCATGGAAACATACCTTAAAATTCTAGGCTATTAGTCAGGCTTTTGGGAACCAGGCAAAATGTCAGAGGCTTCCGTAGTACCATTGAGGGGAGAGCAATGAAGTGTTTAAGCATTCCTGAACTATGTGATTTCAATCACAAGATCTCAGTTTACCTTAAACTAGATCATATATTTATTTGAGAACAAGAATTTGATTACATCTGACCATCCCATATAATAGCCAGGCAAATAGCAAGGCTGAGTTTGCTGTACAGATTGCTAAGAGTATTGAAATGGTGCAAACAGCACAGAATATTTTGCATTCCGTTCTCGAATGTTGAAAATATTCCCACAGAAAAGTTTACTGCAGTTGAGTACAATGCTTGCAGTCAACTTTGGTAACAGACTAAAGGAGTAACAGACTAAAACAGTAAGAAAAAGGCCAAATAAGAGTCTTAGAACTACAGCCCTGCTCTGTATTTGTATTTATTTAGATTATTTCTTCAAGATAACTCTTGTACTGAAAGCAAGTGACATGTTTGAAGAGAGAAATCTCGATTCTTATACAAAATCAAAGGGAAACTTCCCCTTCTGGAGTATATTGAAATTGTGCATCCAGACCGTAAGCAAGATACAAACATGTACTGAAGTATGTATCAACAATTTAAAAAGTGCCATAGTTCCTAACTAAGAGGTACTGAAAGAAAGAGGGGTATAAGTCAACATGTCTCCCTGTGTCTGCCTTTAATTACACTGAATATTCTTAATAATAGAGACATTTAATTTGGAAAGCTATGAATTTCTCGTTGGTTTGTTATTAAAACATTTTTTGATGTGTTTGTGCACTTTGTAATGCCACTGCTGCTATTATATGAGGATTTCAACAGACTTTGTTAAAGTTTATACCATCTCACTCCCCCAGAATGGGATATTTATCCCCTTTGCATAAAAATAATCCCTAACCTGGACTAATTTAACAGAAAGCTGTATATAGGTCAAAACACTAGAAATTTGGAAGCAAAGGCAGTAACTGGGTAGTAATTGTGGCGTAGTTTTGTCCTCTTGGACAGGGACAATGAAATTAAATGATATTCTAAAATCTGCCATCAAACTGCTGTCAGGACTGGTCTGCAATTGAATTAATATTTTACTCCTTCTTCTTTATATTGGTCACCCTCATCAAAGCCAAAGGAAAAATACAGTTTTCTAAAATCTAAATAAAGCCCTCTTTAAAGCATACTTTTCTTGTGCTTACTAAAAGAAACTAGGTGATGTCTACTTACGCATTCTCTTTATTTATATCTAGTCAACTACTCATTTACATTAAAAAAGAAATGGAAAAATTATTTTGCTTGTGCAGCTTCAAAGCTGTAACTTCATTGGTAATTACTCTGCAATTGCTGAAAACTTGTGCTGCAAAATGGGACAGGATCGGAAATCAGGTGAGCAATTTTGCCATGCGTATGCACATGGTATTTGTGCTTATGAGTCCAGTCAATTTTATGTGGATATCCAATAAACCAGCAAAAATTATACCTGTGTGCAGCACTGACCTCTTACCAGTTTTGTAGACTCTTTTCCCAAACCCCTCAACAACCGAACTGTGAGAAAATGTTTGGCAAGCTGTGTAACTAATGAAGCTTCTTTTCTTACAGATCTGTGCTTGGTGTCTACAGCCTCCGCTGTCTGAGAAGGTATGAAACAAAACAAGTGTTTCTTGCAGCTGACACCTTTCTAACATCCCCCTCCCAAATGTATTACGGGGGTTTAAATTTGTACTGAAATCTTTCCTACAGCGGTGGTAAAAAACCTGACCATCTGTTATCATACAGCCTAAAGAAACATGAAGTCCTTCCTGTTTACTACGACTTCTTTTATCAAATCTGGTTGAAAAGGATCAGTAAATTCGAAATTTTTAGGAGGTCAAGATGAAGGTTGGACAATGGACATAATTCTTTACAAGTTGCTCTTGACAGACCAAATATTGTCAGTTGTTTTGTCCTGCAAGAGATAAAGGTACTTTGACTTTTTTAAGGGTCTTAAAAAACCAAAACCAGACAAACAAAAAACCAAAGCCGGACCACGCTAGAATGCAAAATGAAGTGAAAACTCCACTTTACTGCTAAAAATAGAAACGCTTGTTTCAAGGGCTAAATTTTGTCACCACAAAGCGGCCCTCAGACATTGACAAATCGCCGTAGGAGGACTGACGCCGCCGCATGTTGTTCTGGCCGACGCTGGACCTGCGGAGGTTCAGTAAAGGCCCAGCCACCCGGAGCCAAAGCGGCGGAGCGCTGCCGCACCCCGCGGAGGGCCGCCCC
>NW_020799095.1:4667323-4687189 GCF_003259725.1 Athene cunicularia
GAGGGGGGGCGCGCAGGCAGGCGCCTGCCCCTCCGCGCCCCGGCTCTGAGCGTTGGCTCAAAACAGGCGGGGGTGCGGTACCCCGGCCCTGGCGGCTTCCCGAGGGGCTGCAGACCCGGCGGCGGGGGTCCCGCCTTAGGGCAGCCTCCCCTCTGCTGCGGGTGGGCCAGGAGGCTGCTGTGTGCGGGGCTTGCGGCGCCTCAGGACCGCCCAGCCGGGCGCGCCCGTTAGGGCTTTGGCCGCTTTCTCACCGAGAGAGGGAGCCGTGTCTCCTTGGTGTCCCGGTCCTGCGTCCTGCCCAGAGCAAAGGCAACTGGAGTGTGCAGCTTTGCGTGCTTCTGTGGAGTCTCAGACCTGCTTCGTTACAGGTGGTGGTGTGGCAGGCTCTCACAGTTGCCATCTCGCCTTGAGATGCTTCTTTTCACTCTTTGTGTTACTGTACTTGATTTTTGTAATTTCTGTCAAAACCGATGAACGTATTCCAGCTGTTGAAAGTCTTTTTTTTTCATGCGTCATGCTCCATTGCTTTATATACTTAAATTATGGCATAGCCATTATTCTTGAGATTCGGGGATGCAAGACTAAATGCTTCTCTTTTCCCTGTAGCCTCTTGCAGAGCAGCTAACGGAGACCTTACTTGCAAGTACTGCCCGTCATGAGGTAGCAATGAAAGCTTCTCTTTCCCATGACTGTGGCTACTCTGTCACAGAATCACACAATCATCTAGGTTGGAAAAGACCTTGAAGATCATCTGGTCCAACCATGTGATTCTATGATTCTGCGAGGTTGCAATGAAAGCTTCTCTTTACCATGACCATCGCTACTCTGTCCTATTGCACACTTGTGTGTCATTGGTTTTGCTTTTGTCAGATAACCAGATATTTCTGTCCTTGTCATTGAGCTTGGCATGTATTTGTGTAGTTTGTTGCATGAATAGATGATAATGCCTTTCATAAGACCAACATAAAGGTGTTTTCCATCCATCTAACATGTATATGCTTCCGTCTTTTGATGAGGTGCATATGTCAGGGTTTGAAGTATTTCTGGGAAAGAAGTGCAAGGAAGGGGCTGTGGTCATGGAAATGTCGGACGTGGGCTGTAGGTTGGCCATTTATTTTGCTGGATACGTTTCTGTGGCATTGCTGTTCTGGAATCTTTGTGTAGTAGGGGAAGACATTATGCATTATTTGGTTGGGTTTTTTTGTTTTGTTTTGTTTTTTGCTCTTTTAAGCTCTCCAGAAAAAGAATGGGGTGATGATCTACATGAATTAAAAAAAAAAAAAAAAAAAAAAAAAAAAGATCCCCCCATCTATTCTTTTGCTATATCTTTGTGACTTTTTTTGGGGTGTTTGGCAAACTGATTGTTTTATAATTACCTTGTTCTCATAGATAACTGTAGAAAAAAAAGTCACCCTTCCTGTGTTATACTGGCTGTACCTAGCTGTTTGCTTAGACGCTAAATAAAATCAAACTAATTTACAGTATTAATCTGAAGGCTTTTGAATTTTAGTTGTGATATTCTTTCTTCTTTTGGGAAGAAAACCTCTGTCTTGGGTAACTATCTTTGGTAAAGGAAATCCTGGCATCACGAGGTTCCTATGTATGTTGTATATTCAGGATCATCTGGATGGTACTTGGCACCTGGCTGATGTTCTGGCAAGAACCAGTATTTTAGTGACAGGCAATTTGTTGTCTGGTGCTGCCCAGTGCTTTGTTGCATTTTTACTTTAAGTTTTGTATGAAAATTTAGGGAGTCCCTGGTCTTCATTTTGGTCTTTGGTTTGTCACTCTGGGAGCTTTGTGTCTCATGAAAGAGTTAAACTGAAACTGAGTTTATGGTTTGTGATTAGGTGTTTGGCAGCTGTACTACTTAAGCAGCCCTTCCTCTCCATCCTTGATCATCATTCCTTTTGCTGCACAACCCTGTCCAATGTGCTACTTTTCTATGGTTTTAGGATAACTACACTGAGAACTGGCCTTGCTGAAGAAAAAACAACAATTTTATAAACAAAATGGAATAATGAAATAAGTCATGTAGAAATGAGAAAGAGCAGCTCCAAATGGTTTGGAACTAATTAAATTGGTAGTTGGAAGAACGGGGCATTGAATGTGAAGCAGTTCTGGAGCTGGAAGAACTTGTTACAAGGTGGTCACTGAGAACTAGTTAGCAATATATCCTGTTTCTGGAATATGCTGGTATTGGGATTCTGTATCTCTCTGCTCTTAACCCAGTGGAATAGCCAAGGAGCAGGATGGAAAGCTGGTGTGGAACTCTTACTTTATGGATTATAGTTACTTCACTGTTTTGTTATCAGTTCTCCCATTGCTGCAAGATTCTCAGAGAAAATAATTATGGAAAAAAAGAATTAACTGGCTTTTATGAAAAGCATCTAACTTTAAATATATAAATGCCATTGATGGGTTTGCAACAAATGACAAATATTTCATTTGTTTCAGTATGTAAACTAAATCATATAAAATTTTTGAGACAAAAATGATAGTTACAAATATAAAACTAAATTCCTGTGAAACTGCCTGACTCCCACAATGCAACGTTTACCAACAAATTTGGGCAGCTTTTATCTCCAATAAATTGTTTATATCCATGTAACATTCTTAACATTGAGTCCTATAGCTGGTAGAGCTACTTTCAGCCTAGCATTCATAGGAATACTAATATTCACAAAGTCCTCTGTTTTTCAGTCACGTTGATTAAATCAGTTATTTGGCAGGCTTAAATTACATTGTGAAAAATTGCAGGGGCGCATTTGCCTTAAGTACCCTTGGGCAGAAGTGGCAATCTTATTTGGCAAGGCTTTCAGTATTGCATATTTTCATTTGGACAGTAGTATTACACAGAACATGCAATTTTAAGTTTGGTAGTATGATTATTATTTATAGATAAAATATTTAGAATTTGTTCCTACTGGCCCATCTGTAACTTTTTTGAATGTGTTAAGGACTTTGGAAGTAGAAAATTCTGTCACTTATTCAAAATTTTGATCACATTTCCTGAGGAGTCCTTCTGTAAAGTAATTGTGTTTGATCTTGCTGGAAGTATGTAATCCCTATTTTTGAGAATTGGGAGGGTAAATACTATACATCAATGGCTATTAAATTGGAACACTTCCCCCCTCCTCCTCCTTTCTTTAAAGGCTTATTTGTTTCTGATACTAATACCAGGTTTCCAATCCATTGCCTGTAAAGCATCTTTTAAGTATGGAGAGCTTTGTTCTGTATGAGGAGATCGGAAGAGGAAGTAAGACAGTTGTTTATAAAGGAAGAAGAAAGGGGACAATTAATTTTGTTGCCGTTCTTTGCACTGATAAAAGCAAAAGAGCTGAAATAACAAACTGGGTAAGTAGTGTGTTTTTCCTGCTAAATCTGGGAAAAGATACAGTTTACAAAATACTTGTAGCACTGATAATGTAAAAGAAACTGTGTGCTTCTTTACATGGAGTTTGTCACCATTTAGATCAGCTTAAGATTTTAAATCCTTATACTTTAAATAGTCTTAATGTATTTATTTCTTCATCTGATTTTACTGTTGTTTAAATTGCATGCATAACCCAAATTTACAGGCTAACTGTTTCTATGATGTGTTAAAGAACTTGTAAAAACAGTTACTTGCATGTAGTGGTTTATTTTGTTATTGGGTGTGCAAATCCAGTGGTAGTAATACCTTAAGAGTAAATAATCAGTTTCTTTCTAATGAAGAAGTTATTTTTGATGAAAGAATAGCATTTAAGGTAAATCAGTTTTGGTTTATAAAACCTTGGCAAAATTTTAAACATATAATAATACTTTATGGAAAAGAAACTCTTGATACAGTTAGACATTTTAAATATTTTCTTTTTTCCAGGAGATAAATTTTGTTTTTGTGGTGAGTTAACCTTGGCTGGGCACCAGGTGCCCACTAAGCTACTCTATTGCTTTCCTCCTCAGCTGGACAGGGGAGAGAAAATATAATGCAAGTTTCATGGGTCGAGATAAGGACAGCGAGAGTATCAGAGTAGGATAATGAGAAATAAAACCAAATCTTTAAACACCATCCCCCTCCCACTCCTCCCTTCTTTCCAGACTGAACTTCACTCTCTCTACCTCTTCCATCCAAGTGCCACAGGGGAACAATCCTTCCTCCTCACACTCTTCCTGTACTCCAGCGTGGGGTCCCTCCCACAGGAGACACTCCTCCCTGAACTTCCCCGACGTGAGTCCTTCCCACGGGCTGCAGTTCTTCACCAACTGCTCCATCTTCGTTCCCTCCCACGGGGTGCAGTCCTTCAGGAGCAGACTGCTCCAGCGTGGGTCCCCCACAGGGTCACAAGTCCCGCCAGCAAACCAGACCCAGTGTGGGCTCCTTTCTCCACGGAGCCACAGGTCCTGCCAGGAGCCTGCTCCTGCACAGGCTCTCCACGGGGTCACAGCCTCCTTCGGGTGCATCCCCCTGGTCCAGAGTGGGGTCCTCCACAGGCTGCAGGGGAATCTCTCCTCCAGCGCCTGGAGCATCTCCTCCCACTCCTCCTGCACTGACCTTGGTGTCTGTAGAGTTGGTTCTCTCACATATTCTCACTCTTCTCTCTGGCCACTGTTCTACAGCAGTTTCCTCCCCACTTCTTAAATACGTTATCCCAGAGGCACTACTACCGTTGCTGGTGCGCTCAGCCTTGGGCAGTGGCGAGTCTGTCTTGGAGCCGACTGAAACTGGTTCTGTCAGACATGGGGAAGCTTCTAGCAGCTTCTCAAAGAAGTCACCCCTGCAACCCTGCTGCTACCAAAACCTCACTGTGTAAACCCAATACAGTTTCCTATTTCCTCTCATTGTTTCAGTGATAATTTATTGGGTGATTAATGAATCTGCTCAATTTAAACGTTTTGTTCTTAGAAGCATATTCCTTTTAGAAAGCCCTTGGGGTAACCTTACATACCACTCTGACAAGATACAGAGGCTTCTGCAGAGATTATGCTGTGTAGGTATAATAGAAATACAGATTTCCAGGGACCCTTGAATGATTGTTCTTGCCTGATAAGACTAAGAGTGATTGAAAAATTTCTTTTTACTTCCTCTTATTGGATTCACCATATTGTCTCACACCAGTGTTCTTGCTGAAAAATAAAGTAGGAATGTAAGTTTGATTCCAAATTCTGATTTCCAGTTTGTGTATTGTTCCAGGTTAAAAAGTGTTTATAATTTTGGGTTGGGGAACGTTCTATTTTTTTTTTTTTCCTGTATTTTTAAGAAGAGGTGAGTTGGGCAGTGTCCATGAGGAAAGTTATCTTTTCTCAACATACATGTAAAACTAAAATATTTGACTTGGAGGATAATTTTAGTGTACTGGAAAAAGGTAAGAGAAATAGTAGTTGATCTAGAGTAAAGTTGTATTGTCTCTTCCTCTTCCCACCTTAACTCCATATATATATATTTTCCCCCCATTAAGTATGTTAAAACCTTTGTTCTAGGTTCATCTGACTGATGAAATCAGACACAAGAATATAGTGACATTTCACGAATGGTATGAAACAAGCAACCGTCTCTGGCTTGTCTTGGAATTATGCACAGGTAAGATAAACACAAAAGGTAAAAATTTACAGAGTAACTATTTGTAAGAGATTTCTTATAACAGTTTCTCCACAACAAATACTTATATCTTTGTAAAAGCTTAGTAATTATCTCATTATTAACTCGAGAATACTATTTATATACAAAATTTTTTTTACTTTTGGAAACATTTTTAGAAAACAATTGAAATCGGTGTTTCTTCTTTGCTTCACTGTATATGTATGTTAAATGTTAACTGATGTGACATAATGTTGATTTTTATTTTTATTTTTTTTTAATAGCTGAAGAGCTAGAGCTAGTCAGGGGAACTTAAAACCAAATTGTGAATAGTTGGAGCATAGTTAAGTAAAAATTACTTGAAGTTTTCTAAAGACTGGCAGCTTTGGTGTTCATTTTATAGCACAATAATGAGAGCAAGGAGCAAATCAAGTTGCAATGTACAAATAACTTAGTATTGTTCAAATAATTTTTTAATCAAAGGGAACTTCTGTAGCTAATAGTAAATTATTTAAGTTTTCCTCTTACTCAGTAGAAGTATTTTGACTTTTATGTTAAGATGTTAATGTGGGAGCTCTGAGAACCCAAAATTGACTAAAGTGGTTCCCTGAGTTTTGGTAGGTTCTTGTCAATCCATTAAAGAAATTTTTTAAAGCTTTCTCTAATTGTGATGACTGCATGTTTTAAACTCCAGATAGCTGGTTTACTCTACGTGGAAAGAAACAAAGGCACGTTGTGCAAGTGATGCATGTTAAGGTTTTGGTATATGGAGTTCATTTCATAGGAAAAGTTGCTATTACACACAGCTTTTTTTTTTTTTTTTTTTTTTTTTTTTTTTTTAATTCTGTTTAAAAATTAGTGAAGAAAAGAAGCTACAAGTTCTAGAAAAAAAAAAATCAGGTCATTCTTTCTTTCAGTGATTAAAAGTGAAGTTAATGGCTCATAGGGAGGCTTTGGTCTCTCTGCTTAGTCTAACTTATGGGAACATATTTAAACTTTTAGACAGGCAGCCCTTTATTAAGTACAGTTTGAACAATTATCAGGTATCTTTGCAGTATTGCAGTTTGCTGCAAGGAGAGTGTCCTGAAGCTAACTTAAATCCATGTCTTAGTCTATTTATAAGTGTTTATCATTTTGTAGAGCCTTGAAAACTACTTTTGGAATACAGAAGATCTCTCAATTGTCTCAAGGTGATTAAGGTTTCTGTTATCAGATGCGTCATACTTCTGTTTTGCTGGTTTCACTCTTTTTTTGTGTGTGTGTATTTGGTTATATTACAGAGTTATTATATGTGTAGTTCTCTAAATTACAATATAAACCCAATGGATTTACTATAGCTATGTAATATGGGCTTCATTTTGAAAGAATGACTGATTTACTGAACAGAATAAAAAAGGCTTAAAAAGATAATTTTAAGATTCAGCAGTGTTGAAGAATTTGAAGAATACTGTGATGATAGACCTTTTAGTTTTGCTATTCTCTGAATGAAATTACTGATCAAAGGGAAAAAAGCTCAGGAAAATATTATGTGATTTACAATAAAAAATCTAGTATCCTTTTCTGTGAAAAGCTCTCCTTATCCCTGTTTTCATCAGGGACTTAAATTGATGTCATTTTTTAAAAAAAACCTATATGATTTGACTAAAATATAGATAACCTAAATGAGGTTAAAGAAAGGAATTCTGGGGGAGATGGGACTGTGGAGTTTAGGATAGGAGACTGGGATAGGAAGGAGGAGAAAGAGACTGAGCAAGGAGCTTGTTGGAAGTGAGATGAGGAAAAGTCCAAGTCCTATGAACAGTTAGGACAGGAATGGCTCAAATGGGATGAGTCTGATGACAGGCCTGAGAGTCAGTGGGATGTGAGGAAGTAGGTGGTGGGGGAAGAAGAAAGAGTTTTGCCAGGACAGAGAAGGAGTAACAATCAGTGGGGAGAAGCATGGAGAGTGAATCTGAAGCCCAGGGAAGGACACAGGTGGTAGAGGATATACATGGGAGCTATTTGGAAGGCTTTGTAGGTGTAATCTGATCCGAAACAGAGGAAGGGTTGGTTGGGATTTAGTGAAAAAGGAGAGTGGTGATTGTGGAAGGACAGAAAAGGGTCTCAGGATGAGAAGTTTGGGGAGATATGAGTAGGGGCTGGGGCAGGAATTTGGAATTTGTGAGAGAAGCCTGGAAAGTGAAAATTTAGTCCTTTTTTTGTTTGCTTAATTATTTTATGTATAAAAACGAGAAAAAAAAAAAAAGAGAGAAAAGGATGAAAATGGAAGAACTGAGTCACATGAGTCAAGAAAAGGACTGTACAGAAATATAATGTGAAGAACAAACAAAAGAATTTGTCTTGAATGTTGTTGACCACAGGACCTCGAAATGTAACCCACTTTTACTATTTCTGTTGTCTGTGAATTCAGTGGAAGAATTTCCTGTCGTTAGCTTTAGCAGTTGTTCTCACAAATTGGTAGCCTGCTCTTAGTACTGTCTATTCTTTTAACACATGCAACAGGGATCTGGTTAAGGAATTTGAATAAACCCATTGGATACTATTATGTTGTGATGTGTTTCTGTGTTTCTTTTTCCCCTTGTTTCCTTTCTAAAATAAATCAATTTTAATTTTGAAGTCATACACTCAGTTGTAGTCAAAGTGATGATTTTTGTCATAGTATTGGTTCTGTATATCTTAGATTTTGTAACTATAAGATAATCTCAAAAAATATTTTTAATATCTACTGATAATGGTTTTTGCTTGACATCTTTTGAGAAAGCTTATATAATGTCCTTGGGAATTATTTGTATGGCATCTTCTTTATATGTACTTGCTAACTATGTGTAAACATATTTCAGGTGGTTCTCTAGAATCTGTTATTGCTCAGGATGAACATCTACCTGAAGATGTAGTGAGAGAGTTTAGTGTTGATATAATTACTGGTTTATACCATATTCATAAGCTTGGAATTATCTTTTGTGACCTGACACCTGGAAAGGTAAGGAGTATTATTTATAGGGTACACTGCATGTTACTTTGTATGCCATTGGTATTTAATTCATTATTTCTATTTTACTGTTTGGAAAAGGCTTACCTCGGGTTGTAGGCCAGCTGAGATTGATGATATATGTGAAGACAATGAGAGACAAATCTATAGCTTGAATATTTTATGATCTAATTTATTTCATTACTTGTTGTATATTTGATAAAATGTGATAGATGCTTTTTGATTTGGTGTATTGTTTTGAATGAATGAAGGATTTTAATTCTCTGTCTTCGGACATATAACTTTGTTATTATACCTATTCTATCATGCTGCAGAATATTTTGAGGTCATAGAAAAAGCTAAAGAGGCAGTAAAGTTAACTAAACTTTCTTTGTTAAGAACCTCCTCTATTGTTTCCAAATGCCATTTAAATTATCATCTTACTCTTCCATGAAAATACAAATCTTCATGTAATTTCTGATTTTGTGTACGTGTATGGAATTTATTTATGGTTTTGTCAAAGTCCATATTTGTTTTTAATTTATGTAGGCACCAGAATATAACTGTAGCCAAAAATTCTTGCTTAACAGATTAATTTGTTTTGGTCTTGATCTGTAAGTGATCAAGTTGCCCTCCTCTGAATTTTCTGTAAAATCTTGCACAATTATACTCAGTTTCTGTTATTTGTGGGTCCAAAAGCACTAAAAAACCCATGAAAAAAGCATAATGGGGATGACTCTGTATTCTCCCAAAGTTGCTGTAAAGTAATCCTTGGAACACAAAATACAGAGTACTAAAGTAAGACTGAGCATTCTTTTTTTTCCTACACTCCTCTGCTCCTACCCTGCCCCCACCATCTGACTGAATGGGCTATTTCTCCAAACAACATTTTTGAGGTTATGAATCTTTTAATTACAAGAGTAAGCAGTGACTGCATAGAGAAAACTCTCATCATCGTAAGACAAAATCTTTGGAATTCTCTGCTAAATAAAAGTTAAAAGATTTACTTTATTTTCCTCAAATGAAGCTATGTTTCTTTTTACTGCACTCTTATTTTCATATACAGTTTTACTATATTTTTAACTTTCTTTTCTATAGTAATATTGTTGTTAATTTAGTTTTAATAATAAGTAGAAAAAAATGCACATTAAACCTCCTAAGGATTCTATGGTGACATTCTGTAATTTTTTGGTTATAAGAAAAAAGACAGTATTGGTGTTGACTTAAAAGAAAAACTTTTTAGCATTTTTGGTTATAGTGTTCATCTCAAATGGTTTGAGATTTGGTTTTTTTTATATATATTTTATACTTTGTTTTGGAAATTTCAGCAGTCATCAGTTTTAGTATATGATACTTTAATGTTGGATTTTGTTTATTTTTCTAGATTCTGCTGGAAGGGTCTGGCACTTTGAAATTCAGTAACTTTTGCTTGGCTAAAGTGGATGGTGAAAACTTGGAAGAAGTTTTTGATTTAGTTGGATCTGAAGAAGGGGAAGGAGATGTCAGTGAAAGCATGCCACAAAGATACCTGAAAAATAGATTTCGAGGTATGATATTTTTACTAGCCAAAATTAATTTATACTGAAGGGACAGAGTGAAAGTTGGAAAAAGCCTTTGTAGTAATTTGGAGAGAAGACCTTGAAATAAGAGTTGTTTATTTTCTGTTGGGGCAGACTAAATTTCTAGAGAAACTGAATAATAAGTTCAGTTGTGTTATCATTTTAAAGATTAATGTATTTGCCTGTCTTTGCAATGGAAAAGTGTGATCTGTACATTTTCTGTAAGCGGGTTTAATGTTTCCTGCATATGGGCAATTTTTAAAGTAAGCTTAAAACCAAAATTTAGCTCTTAAAGAAGATTGTTCAGAGAGATCGTAACTTACAGAGGGGACAACACCTGCAAGTGAGTAGAAAGAAAAGAAACTGTATTTACAAGTATATGGTGCTAATGCTAAGTTACACAAAGCAAGTTTAAGAGCTTGAAAAGATACTTCTGTCATAAAACCCATGACATAGTAACAACTTGTGACCTCTCTGCTTTTTGTAAATAGACTTCAGGTTATTTTTTGGTTTGAAGCTCATATGTAGGTGATTATAGACTGTAGTATACTTGTATAACAAACTTTAGACATAACATAACTGGAGGTGGCTTATTTCAAATTTCTTCTTGCGGCTTGACATCAAATCCCTACAGTACAGTTTAATGTACCAATTGTCTGTCTATCCTGAGCATGTTTTCATTATTTTATAAACAATTCTTGATTTTTCTTTTCTTTGAAAAAAAATTAGAAGCAAAATTTCAATAATTAAAAAGACCCCAACACCCAAACCAAACAAAAACCCCAACTGAGTATATGAATGAGATCTGAAAATGTTTCAAGGTAGCTAATTAGTGAAAAGTTTTAATTTTTGGTTTGGATTTGCTGAGGAAGCTTAATTATTAATTGCTATTTGATGAAGACTAAAACTTTGGAAGTTCAGAGTTCAAACTGGAACTGGCTTTTATAACTGATGAAATTGTATTTCTGGTATTTAGTTGATATATGACACTGTATTAAAAAAAAATAGTTTAAAGGAAGTAGCAACAAGAATCACTTATTTACAACCTTTTGTGCTCCAGTTATAAAGTAGTAATTGGAGAGTGAAGAAATAACTGACATTGGAGGTATGATAAAGAAAAGTGATTTAAAATTAATCCTGTTCTAAGAAAAATTTGAGTTATGGGATTGTATATGGATTTTTAAAAAATCTGTGCTGCAGATGCTCTCTGTAATGTCTAGGACTAAATTCAATTAACTTCATGTTGAATGTATACACAAAATTCAGTAAGTACTACACAGAACAGCTACCTCTTTCATTGGAGGCTTTGCACTGCTGTATTTTCATTGTCCTTTTTAATGCAAATGGTCCAAGTGATTTCTAGGTTGAGGCTCGACTGTTTCAATACCTTTTACTTAAAAATTATAATTTATTTTTAAGGTATGAGAAAGTCACTGTGCTTTAGTTTCAGTAGGCAAATTCATACAAATGCAGTAGGGTGCAAATACTGTGTTATTTTTTCATCGAATAAGAAGAAATTAGAAACTTGGTTTTAATTTTCTGACTCTTCTATTAGTATCATCTCAGAGCGTCTCACAGACCTCTGTTTCCAAGATAATGATGTGTTGTAGCAGTTACTGTTATTGCCAAAAACTCCATTGTTCTCAATATTTTATGGGAACAAAGAGAGCTTTCTTAACACTTTGTTGTCTCCTGCTGAAAGTCCACACTGGAAATACTAAGACCAAGAACAGATCTTTATTCAGGAAGAAATGCAAATCTAATCTCTTTCCTGTTGCCTTTCAGAATACCTGTTTTGATGTGTGTGCTTAATGACCTTTGGTCACTTAAAAAAAAAACCCTGAGAACAAAACAATCCAAAATAAACTTTTTAAAGGACTATGAAATTGACACTTTTGCTGAGTTTGTGTAATTTTGGGGGAGTGTTTTGAGAACTGAGTTAGTATTTAGGTGGGAACTACTGTAGAAATAGGAACTCTATGTTTCTTTTTCTTAAGACAAAATGGGTTTGTGAATAAGCTGCTATAATTCAATATGTGATGTTTTCATAGTGTTTTAGTGTGAAAATAGCTACAACTAGTTTAGATCAGTGATCCAGTTGGCTAGCTACCTTGTTTTTGTAATAGTTTTCTAATTTCATGAAGGTTTATGTCTTGTGATAGCTTTAAAAAACAAAACAAACAAACAAACAAAAAAAACCCCCAAACCTGATGTAACATAATTATTTCTGTTACTCACCTGAGAATTATGTTGGTTTAGCATTCTACTTAATTTGCTTGGCCCTGGAAGCTGTCAAAGAATATCAAAACATTCTTTGCATTAATTGCTGTGTTAGAAAAGCATAGCACAAGCCAGCTTGGTTAATAGAAGTGAAATAAACAACAAAATAGCATATATAAACCTACATAATTCAGTAAAAGTATAGGAGAGAATTTCCTTTGAAACTCCTTACATTTGGCATCTTAGTCATCTTATACTAAGTGAAGATAATCCCTAATACACTGAAGCAGGAGACAAAGTTTGAAGTGTTGAACCAGATAACTGCTGAATGAATAACCCAAGTGCATTATACATACTGTATTTTATAGGCTCTCCATTATACACAGCTCCAGAAATAATAAAGGGAGAAGACTTCTCCAAAGCCAGTGATCTGTGGTCCTTGGGATGTTTACTTTATGAAATGTTCTCAGGTTGTAAGTTTGTATATCTATTTAATATCTGTGATAATGGAAACATAGGTCATGGTCCCAGAGTAAATTATTGTCAACTTTCTAGGGAAGTTAAGACATAGAAAAACTTTAAGACAGGTTTTAAATATTTCTTGAAGAATATGCTAACTGTACTTTAAACACGCCGCACCCAATGGTCTTCATCAAATAATCAAGTGAAGTAATACTGTTAAGTTGTCCTTTGATTGTGGTCTAAATATTATACTAACCAATATGTATTGTTTAAATAGTATCATTTAAAATTATATCAGTCCTTGAATTTTGACAGTTCAATGTTTTTCACCTCAGTATTAAACTCTGGGTGCATTATTTTGGCCTTTGAAAGAGAAAACTGTTTCACTGGTATAAAACTAGAGTCACTGCATTTCCTGCAGGTTTTTGCTGTTCATGGTAGAAGAATTTTGTATTTAAATTGAGAAGATAACTTGATAATAGAATTCAGGCTAAGGGTGTTTATTTCTTTGAATGTTTCCTAAGGAAAATGAGCTCATCGTGTATCAGTGCACCTGACAACCATTTCAAAGTTTGCCTAATCTGTGAAATGTGGTTCTGTTTGTAGGAAGACCACCATTCTTCTCAGACAGCTCTTCTGAATTAATCGAAAAGATATTATATGAAGATCCATTGCCACCTAGAACAGAGGGTAACATTTGTTATTGTTTAATGAATCAAATCAGAGTAATACTTAAAGTTTTGTTTTTCACTTTCTTCTGAGGCTGATTTCAGGAATGTTAACCATCCAAAGTGAACTTTAGCACTGCCTCCTTTGATAAGAACTTTTTCCCCATTAATGATGAATGCTTCTTTCCCTTTTGACAGACAGGCATACCATTTACTATTAATAATTAAAAGTAAATCTACCTTCTGGGATGGAATTTTTCATCTCGGTCATTCTAGGCATCAGTGGTACTCATGGACACCCTTGAATATTAGTGGCTTTTTTCAGTTCATAGTAATATAGTGAAAATGGTGACCTGTAGAATTAAAACTTGTTTCAATTGTAAGAGAGATTTGGTTTTCCAGGTGGATAAAGTGCATTTCATAATTCTGAGCTATCAGAAGTAAAGTCTGTCTCAGTTAAGTGAGAATTTTGGAAACCTTTTTTGTATAATGGGGTGCAACAATGGTCCTCTTAAAGTTATCATGTTTGGGGGAAATTTCATTTCGGTTTAAGCAGATTTCAACTCCACTTTATTTCTTGCTAATAGCTATATGACAATTGGAGGGTGTTTTCCTTAACATATAAACAATTTCAATTTGTTTGGTGACCGAGAATTGGTAGCTTGTTTGGTTTGGGGTTTTTTTTTAGGATCCTTTGAAATGCAGAGAGTGTAGGTTTAAGATTCTTCATACATTCAGATTTTTTCAGATGAAATTACTGTTAAAGAAAACTTTTTAAGCATGATCTATAGATAATGATTTAATCTACATTGTGTGACAGTTGTTTTTGCTGCCCAGTACTTACCTTCTCAAGTGCTTCTATTTACAGGTTCTGCTTTTCACAAACCTTCTGCTGAGTTCATTAGTTTGCTTGATGGGTTGCTTCAAAAGAATCCTCAGAAAAGGTAAACTGTCTAATCCGTGACAGTTGTTTACATCATCTTTTTTCATGTTTGGAGAAAATAATTGCTATGGTAATGTATGTATAGTATTTTGTAGATGACAAAGAGTGCAAAAATCACTTCATTCTTCATATAAAAGAGCAAACCATGCTTTTCCTTATATGAAGATATACAGAATTAAACAGAATTAATGTTCTGATTACATACATCTTTGTATTTTTGTAGCTGGTGCTACATAGATAACTTTGTAACAGAAATGATGGGCAGTTTTAAAATTGGATTGGTTTGCTTTTCCAGAGCAATGGGCACATCTTTGATGGGCACAGTCTTATGAGACTTTGATTTATAGCTGATGCAGTTATATTGTGAAATAATATAAGATCATCATTTATAAGGTAGCTCATGTTGGGGCTGGCTACGCAGTTTCCTTTGTTCCTAGTCTCATACTTCTGTGTTGTGTGAATTATCCATTCTGATTTGAAGCAAAAAGTTTGTCCTGTAATACAATTTATTTGTTGACAAAATAAAAGCAAACAACAGGATTAATGGCCCTGTAGTGTCACTGTGGTCAAAACCTAGTCTGGTATCTCTTTGTGGAGCTGTTGTAAGTTTGTGTATCTATTTAATATCTGTGATAATGGAAACATAGGTCATGGTCCCAGAGTTTCAGTTTGTTTGTAACTTTTCAAAAGGCTGAATTGGACAGACCTATTGCAGCATCCATTCTGGAAAGGATCCCTTAGACATTGTGGTGCTGATTCTGCAGACAGCCAGGATACAAGCTCAAGGTACTGAATGTTCAAGGAAGGCTTCCTTATAGTAAATATAAGAAAAAAAATATTATTATGGTTTTCTCTTAAGTTTTCTCATTTTTGAATTTTGCTTAGGATTTTCATGTTGTTAACTAATGGATGAATGGAGTTTTACTCCATTCAGTGAACAATTTTGGATGCTTAGAAATTGTACTATTCTATCAGTGTATTATACTGTCTGTTTTCAACAGACTACTTCCTTCTGGCTGTAGATGTGTTAAAATTTACTTCTGAACTAACTGCTCTCATTTTTATTTATTTGTTTATATAACGATGCACAGTAATTTGACTTATAAGATTCTACAAAAGCTTCCCCAAAAATTATAAATATGGATCCATTTTATCTTTACTGAGATTTTTGGGTTGTTTTTAATGCATTAGGCTTAAAACATCACAAATGCTATCAGTACAGCATCTTAGATTTGTGGTTGAGCCTTATATCCTTGCAAATGCAGCTGACCCATATTCTTTGCTTCTGACATAAAGCATTAATCTAATGGGTTTTTATTCTAAATTTGTAATACTCCATACTGATATATATGCAGAAACCCCAAAACCTGTTGTGAAAATAGGTTCTATGTATTAAAAAGTAAGGCTTCTTCAAAATACCTGTTACTTTGCTGTTTTTTTTGCTTTTAATATTGAATTAGGATATTTAGTGTTGGGTTTTTTATGTTTTTTTTGTTCTAGAGTATTTGGAAGATACTTTAGGTTCCAACCTAGGAAACTAATATGAGAATAGTTTTCTTTTAGAATGCTGAATGTTTTTGATATTCTCTCTTGTGTTGTTTAATACCTATCTCTGATACCAGTGCTGCAATATTTTTGGTAGTAATATTTATTCTAGTTTGAGATACAGCTCTTTGTCTTTTAATTTTATTACTGCTTTCACCACCAAGGCAGATAAGAAATCATGATTTAAAGTTTATACCACAAAGTAAGAATTTATTGAAAGTTTTAGCAAGGCTTATGTCAACCTCTACCACAATGCTCATCTTTGAGGAATTTTAAGAGAATCAGAAGAATCTTAATCTCATATGAAATATTGGGCTATTTGAACTTGCTCTTGGTTTTCAAATGCCTCTGAAATATCTGCTGAGGTATGCACTAACTGACAGTTAGGACAAACGCAGGACATTGGCTTTACATGCAAAAGAAGCTCGATACTTTTTCCAGTTGTGAGGACCATTTATTTTCTTCACAGTTTGGGTTTGGTTAATATTTGATGTCCTGAAGAGCCTCCAAGAATGTTATGTGACCCAGTTCCCTGTGAATAATAGAGGAGTATATTTAAAAAAAATCCAAACAACCACCAAAATCAATAACTTGCAATTAAGTGTGGATGTGTAAATCATTACGCAAAAAAATGGTAGTTTGTATTGATCTTAATCTAGGCTACAGGCTTCATTATTAGAAGTAGGGTTTTTGTGACTTTTTCCTGTGAAGATTGAATGGTCTCTAAAGCTTTTAATATTTCTTTATAGGTCTTGTGTTATGGGGTAATAATTTAACTTTTCTAAATTGTTTCATGCAAGTTCTACTGAGAGAGCTAGAGAATTTTTAATGTTCTCCAAATTATTTGCTGTAAACTTATTCTTCATCATTGCCATTACTAGTATAAAAAGTATGTGTAACACATTAAAAATAAAATGCCTTTCTAGAGAATGACAGCTACATTTTATGCCAATAATTGCAGCAAATAATGGATATGATCCCTCTTTTAAAAATTTAAATCTGTGTAATTAATATCTTTTATTAAACAGCAGTGAAGACACAGAGTCATCAGTGTCTTGGAGTGCCAAAAATCCAGTGGATACTCATAACAATCCAGATAACCTGTCATCCTCAAAAGCAGATAATAAGCTACTAAGCTGTTATTTCAAAACAGGTAATATTGTTGATTAATTTTAATTATGTTGTGTCCTGTGAATTTTGTCAGTCTTACCAACATGCTTATTGCCTATGTTTTATTTGGTTTTAACTTCTAAATGTAAGTTCATGTTCTCTTTTCAGTAGAAACTCAGACTGAATTACGCCCAAAAAGTACAGTTGATGGTGAATCAAATGAATCCATATTTCTTCTCAGGTATGAAAACCTCAAGATCAATTAGAAAACCTTTGAAACCCTGCATCTTTAAATCCATCCACCCCTCGCCTGTCTCTTCTGACATTTTGTTACTGTGTTTGTAACATTTTGTTAGTGTTGTCTCCTTTTGAATTTTCTATCACAGATTTAATATTAAGACATCTTTGACTAGCTGTGAAAGCAGTCTATATAGTTAAAGCAATGCTTTTGTGACTTTATAACACTGGTTTTTGGAAGTAAACTTCTAATTTCTTAGCTCTGTCTAAATAGAAGAATTTATTTAGAACTTTATTTCCTTCTTACTTCACATATGTGAGAATATGCTTTGAATATGCTTACTTAAAATACACAAGATTAAGCATTCAGTTTAAGATCCACCAACGAATTCTGCTTGCAGCTTTTTTTCACAAACTATTGGTAACAATTTACTAAGTACGACATAGTTATTAAATAAAAAATAGTGATTGGGTTAACAGTGACTTGTTTTAGTTGAGGCCTGATTCTGAAACTTTGTACTAGCTTTCAAATCAAGAAGATTATGTAATAATGTTCTTATTGTCATCAAGCAGAAATATTCCAGTTTGAAATTAACTACTCTTTCAAGCTTCCTGCATAACCTAAAATAGGGCTTTTGACCATGATAGTGTGTCTACTTTTCCAATTGCTTCAGTTGATTTTAATAAAGTATTACTTCTAATCTTACTTAACTTCTATGATCACAGCTAAACTCTTACTACTAGTAATTTAAAACAGTATTTGCTTTAGCAATTTGCTGAAAAGAAAGGCTACAATGGCATTACAAGCATTTAGTATAACAACATGTAATCCAAATTATATCAGGAATGAGAGGAAGGAAAAAAATGTATTTTTAACAACATACTGTATTTATGAAAAGTACATTTATTTTAATATGACATTTGAAATGTTATACAATTCTTAAAAATATTTTTTCTGAAATTCTCTTTGCTTCAATGATTTAACTTCTCAAAGCAGCATGTGTTACCTACTAAAGTTTTAAAACATTGAAGTGAAAGGAAGCTGCTGACCTGACATTTGGTACCGGAATTTACTTAGCTGTTGTTCAAAAGTTAATCAGCCTTTACAGCAGTAGCTTCTTCAGTGTGTGCAAATGGAATAGACCTTATTCATTTCAACTGGTTCAATTCAGTGATCACTTGTCTTGTTTTAAACTGAGAAACCATCTGAGAACTGGAAAGATTTTCTCTATCTCAAACACATATGAAAGTAAATAAGGTTTAGAAAACAAATGTATCTAACAAATCTATGTCTTTTGAAGCATGTGGGATCCAAGAATAATCTGTTAAGCCTCCTAGCTAGAAATTGTACTTTTGGGGGGTTTAGGAAATAAGACTGATTAAAGTTCCAAGAAGATCTTGATGTATTTTTTAACCATAAAAATAAAGACATTTAATGTAGTTTTATGTAGCTAGTGGATAATATTTTGGCAATCCTTCATTGTACCCTTTAAATTTTTCCTGTTAGAAACAGATGAAAGATGCTTTTTTAACAAAATAAGAATGAGAACTATGTTAGTTATTTGACTTGATTTTCATGTGTATCTTTAATTTTGTTTGCTGTTTGTAGTTTTAATTTAGTTGCTTTTTCTAATAAATAAAACTGATTTGCAACTAATGTGCATATTACTTTCTGCTAATCAAGAAAGCACATTCATTTGAAGTTGTTCATTAAGTTAGTTTCATGGCTTGCCAATTTTAAGAATTCTAAAGTTGACTTTAAACACTTGAATGAATACTACAAAAAAGCTCAGCAGCTGCTTTATGAAAATGGCAAATTTGCAGTGTTCTGGTCTCCTTCATTGTCCAATTAGCTGACAGGATTTTTAAAAAGAAAAACTGAGATGTAAACCCAGTTCACATTAATACATGAGAATTAGGCAGTTTGTAATTCTCATTACCTAGCTAAGAGTTGGCAGTCAGAAGAGAATAACATAAAATAAATTGCAATTTTTTTGTCAAGTTAATTCTATTCATATGTGGTTTATTATTAGGAATTAGGATAATCAAGTTTCAGCATCAATTTTGGAGAGTGACTACATGTGAGAAAATAATCAAATTATATTCATTTAACAACAACAAAAAACCACCCATTTCTAACTGACAGATAAATTCTAACCTTGTCAGGACATATATAAAGACAGGAAGTTCATGTTATGTTTGATGGATCAGGCATAGCACCATTTATGTTTGTCAGCTTTGAAAGTTAACTGTATGGCATGAAAGTTTCAAAAGAGAAACAAAAATAGTTTGCAGTGAAAATTAATCTGTAGTCTTTTTTTTTTTCTTTTTTTCTTTTTAAAGTTCTCGTCCCACACCCAGAACTAGCACTGCAGTAGAAGTAAGTGATGCTATTACTGCCCCAATCCAAAACTCTCCACAAAGAGATTCATGCTTGAAACAGGTGAGTATAAAAATAATATTAAGGGTTGGTGGTATCTTTATAGGTAGAATTTTAGTCCGGAGTCTGTGTGCAAGTTAGTTGAAAAAAAGTATTTGCAGAACTTCAGATGTAAGAGTTAAGAAAATGCTTAGTCTTCCCTCTTCCATACCCCCCC
>NW_020799095.1:4687239-4729179 GCF_003259725.1 Athene cunicularia
GAAAGTAAATAAGGTTTCCCCCCCCCGAACATATAAAAGGGATAATACTATCTTCTTTCTTCTCAGTCTAGTTTTTGGAGCTGATGCTTTTTCTTCCATCATGTGTCTTTATAGTTGGCTCTATCTGCTACTACATAAGTAAAAAGTAATTTAGAATGTGTTGATTACATGGCCAAACTGTGTGATATGTTGTTGAAATATTTACGGCATAAACATCAACTTTCTCTTTTTGTGCAAAATATCTTTTTAAAAACCTTTGTTCTTGTTCTAGGCTAAAAGTATGTTAAGTCAGCAGGATATGGAGTCAACATTGAAAGAGCTCATTTACACTGAATCTGATCTTATCATAACACCAATCATTGACAATCCAAAGGTACAGCAAAATAAAAGAGTCAGAAACTTGTGAGTGAGGCCGTTTTTGCAGATAAGTCTTGAACTAGGGTGAAACTCCTTTCCTGTATTTTATAATTCTCATTTTAAAGCATTTCCACCCAGTCATCTGGCAAGATCTCGTGAAAATTTCTGGCAGTCTTTTATAATCCTATTTTGTTGCTAATTTGGAGAACTGAGTTATTCTGGGATTGAATACTAATCCTAAATAATATTTTACAAAAGTAGAAGCTACTAAATGCTGTGTTCAGTATTTTTATAGATTTGTTTTCTGATAACTTGCTTTGACATCTACTATTTAAATGAACTGTGTTTTGGTATACTGAAAACAACACCATCTATTAAACCCTCTATCTTAGGAGTTAGACCTTTACAGAATAACTTTTGTTACTCTTTAAACTTCAGATGTGATAATGTTTCGTAAATATGAAAATATTTTCTCTGGTAAAGAAGACCTGACGTTACAAGGAATGTCCATCCAATTTCTGTCGTATGGATTCTTACGTGGTAACAGTTTGTGATGTGTCTATTGAGCAGAGACTGACACTTGCTTGACAGCAAAGGGAAAACCAAAAAGCATCAGAGCTCTGCACTGCAATGACAATGTAATGTATGGGCACATGTGTAGTATTGCTGGAAGGAATGATAGGCAAGATCCCCTTTAGTCTTCCTTTTATTTTGGTGAAAAAATGAAGTAATTTTAGCAACTTTACTCAGTATGGGGCAGATGCAGAGAATGCAACATTTTTCATTGGAAGTGATCATCTAGCTCATTAAGAAGGTCTTGCAGGTTTTAGTTGATGTATTATTTCAGTATAATATTTTTTTGGGTTTGTTTTAAAGGAATTCCTAACACTCTTAAAAATTAAAGATCTTGTACAGCTAGATAAGGTAACTACCCAACAATACTGTTCTAATGAGTTTGGGGTTGGGGACATTGTTGCCAGTGGAGAATTTCAAAGGTAATTATGCATTCGAATGCCACCTCTGTACATTCTCAGTTCTGTCTCAGGACTCTGACACAAAGCCTTAGCCCTTCACTGCTTCTCTTCTTACTACAAGAGATGAGATTAGGGGTATGTATACATACTGACGTGCACATGGAGACTAATCTCCTTAGCATGCAATGCCAGCCTCAGAATTAATGCAAAATAGCCAACTACATTCCAGGGACACGTAATCAGAGTCGCTGCCTACTTGGCTGTCTTCAGTCTAAAGGATGATACTGACACACAGTAAAGCTGAAGAGTTTGCAATTTAATCTCCTGCAAAGGGATTTACTAGATGCTGGCAGAATTTTAAAAGCTGAAATGTCAGTTTATATTGTAAAATTTCCCTGTGTTCTGCAGATTTGTGGAACTGAAGACCCTTTTCAGAAAAGAACTCTCTAGTTACACCTAGACTTTGTCTGTCAAAGGCTAAATTCCAGTATACAGTTACTTTTTTGTATGCTTTAGTTACCGAAAATCACACTCAAATGCTCCATCACTGAGCAGTCATTCAATTTCATGATGTACCAGAAAATGCTCTGTTGTAGGGGAAAAATCCCCAACCTTATCAATGATTAGTTGGTGATTCTATGACTTCTTATATTCTAGAATGATCTAGAGTATATATATTTACTTTATGGCAATGATTTGCTAAAGCATTTAATGAGCTCTTAGTTGCATAGTTCCTTTCTGTAGCATTTGAAACCCAAATGCAAGTATTTATCCATGTACAAGCAAGATAAAAATGTAAACTGAATATCATTTTGTATTCCCATTTAAAAAAAAAAAAAAAAAAAAAAAAAAAAAAAAAAAAAGGAAATACTAACAGTTTAATTACATTAAAAACATAGAGATAAATCTCAAATACCTGCTTGGAAGGAATACATACCAGAAAAGAATGGAAAATGCCTCAGTAATGAGCAGTGGTTTGTACACCCACCTACAATTTTTGCATCTTTGTGTTTTCTTGTTCAACTACTTAATACATTTCTGGAAATTTCTAAAACTCGTTATATTGTGTTTGTTTATTTTACAGATAATGAAGCAAGTTCCAGTTAGATTTGACTTGAAAGCTATACATATGCCAACGTATTCAGGTATGGATCTGCTGAAGTTGTTAAAACTTAAGTTCTGCGTATGATGGTGCAAGTCACTATCACAAGACCTATTGCTTTCTTTGTAGATGATGAGCTGTCACCGTTGCAGAACTCGTATTTTTTCTGAAACTGAAGTTGCATATGTAATGTTTCTAGCTAGACCAATTTTGAGTAGACTTCTCAAGTACAGTTATGTGCCCTTTCTCTTCTGCCATCCTCAGTTACAAGCCCATGCTCGAAAACACTTAAAATGAGACAACCTTGTTTTAGTGTGGGAAAAGCATATTTTTTTTTCCTGTGGGGTTTTTTTTTTGTAAGCAACTGAGATATTTTAACTGAAATATTCAACCAAATACATTAAAATTTGACAAAGGTAGATAAGCAAATGAAAATAGGTTCTTAAAATGTGTGGTGCTGATCAGCCATAATACTAGGCAGCCTTGCCAGTCCCACCTTTAATCATGGAATGTTATGGGAATCATGTCCCAAAAGATAGCTGAAGTTGTTTGGGGTTTGTTTTTTTGTTGTTGTTAGTTTTTAATGTCTAGAAAGGCTGCTGTTTCTGAAAACAAAAGGCTGCCCATTGTCAGGAGTGAAACATTTCTTCCCCTGGAAAATTTCCTCTAGCATATTTAAGGAAGTATTACTGCACTTTACTGTGCTTGAAGAGGGATGTCAGCCAGATATATAGACCTTATTCACATAGCACCTCTACCTAGACATAAACATTCCTTTTTTTCTTTGTATAAATTATGTACTTTGGGGAGTTAGTTTGTTGAAGAAATTTTGTAGTTGGAAAGGAATGTAACATCCCCTAGTCTCCCTGTCAAAATTGCAGTAACAAAATATTTTCAATTCGTCTAACATCCTAGTCAAAAACTATCAGATTCAAGTGCTTAAGGGGGTGTTATTTTATTTTATATTGCATTTAAGTAGCTAAATTATCACACTAATGTTTAGCTACTGTTGTCTCTACTTACTTAATATGGGATAGTATTTTTAATGGTTGTGTAATGCTTTCAGAATTGTAGCTTTTTTCTGGGCAACTTTCTGATTGTTTTTGAAGATACTGAATTTGATGCTGCTTGTCAATAATGATTAAAGACAGTATGGAAAAATCAAGATAAATAACTGAAATCCAAACCTCTTTTCATCTTTAATATAAATTGTAATTGCCTTCATTAGTGAGTGTTGTTACTTAAGTGTAAAATCGGAGTAAAAGATAGAAGGCATGCTCTTAAATATTCTGTAATGGAGCATATCAGGATGACAGAGAAGTTACTAATAAATAACTAACCAAACCCGAGGTAATGTGGGGCTGCTAGAGTGAAGTTATCTGTTGAGAACTGATAAGGAAATCTTTGAATTGAACCACAGGATTTATGTTAATTGTCCTAGTGACTTGCCTTCTTAGTGATCCTTCTGAAGTCATCTATGTTCTGTTACTACTAAGGCTTAACTAGATGGATACCTACCTTTATGAATAACTACACACATTTTCAGTTTATTGATTCTGAGATTTCACTGACTTTCATTAGGTTTTGCCTCAAATTTACTCCAGTGAAACTGCACTTTCTTATTAAGAATTAGTAACATTTAAGGACAACTACTCAACTACTACCTTGCCTAAATATAGTGCCAATAAATGTTTACTTAAATAAAATCCAAGGACTTAGAAGGATTGCAATTTCAGAACTGTTTTGAGGCTTTTATTGCTGCATTTTTATGCTTTATTTCTCTTCTTATTTTTTTTTATTTCTATGGTCTTCAGATGTTTAATATTTTAAATACTAAAATTATAATTGGATTCAAACTTTGAAACTTATTTTTTCAGCTTGGTGTTACTTTCTAGTATGTTAAAGCAACATCAGAGATCTGTTATCTTTAACTACTTTTTTGCTTCTTATGGTTAGCTGAGAAGTTATCATCTATGAAGGACATGGATTGGAATGACTTCTTGCAACAAATATGTTCACTGCTTGTTTCCACCAAGAAGAATACAGAAGCAGCACGTTCCAAAGTGAACTTACTGTACTACCTGTGTACAGTGGCTGTCCACAAGGAAATTGCAAGCAGGCTAATTAGCTCTCAGCTGGTAAATAACAAAGCTTTGAAGCAATCAGCATGGTTTATGTACTTGCCATTGTAGCAAAACCCAGCAACTTTTAGTTATATTTCAAGAAATCACTGCTGTACTGACAAATGTAGTATGGCAAATTAAGTACAAAATGCAGAAAATTACTAAATTATGTTCTATGTCAGTTTTTTTGAAAGAGCTGAGGGAAGCAAATTCTTTCTCTTAGATATTGGATACATTCACTTACTGGTATGTTGTATTAGAAAAAAGGCTGCGGTAAAAGCTAACCTTGGTGGAGAGTGTGAAATAACATATGATGAAATGTTAGTCTTCATAAATAATTAGGTGACAGAGAAGTCTGAAAAAAGTTCATGTTTGAATGGTTAAATCAATTTTATTTGCCCTTATGTCTGTGAAGAATAACAAGAAAAACTTTTTAAAGAACATACAGTAAAACTTTCATTAAGCACTTCTTCAAAGGGTGAGCGTGTTCTCTGAAGAGTCTGTTTTAGTGTATACTTAAATGACAGTTTCACCTTTCAAGCAGACAAACCATTTTATTATTATCCTCTGTAGTGGTTTAATGTATTCATCCGAGTATTGCATGTGCAGAAGAGAAATACAATTATTTCTCCCATTCTGTAAAAGCATCACAGAGGCCATCCTGAGATGTGCACTCTTGAGTTTATTTAATAACAAGTAAACAACCTTGTTCTCCAACATTTTACTAATGCACCTAAGTCATATTCTGATACATCATCCTTGGATATAGACAGAATTGCACTGCCAGAAAAATTCAGTGAAGAATGTTCAGGTTAGAAGCAATGGTATGTCTTATACCGTAGAATTCCTGTGAAAACAGGAAACAGAATTGCTGAAAAGTGTATTCTATTATTACTGGATAATTTGGGGGGGAAGATGGGAATCCAATAACTAAATTGCCAATTAACAGAACATTTAGAAAAGAGTAATTATCCAGCTTGGTTTTTAAGTGGATGATTATGTGAGTTAACAGTCCATTCATTAATCTAGTATTTGCCATCGATTTTTGTCCATTCTCACTAAATAAAGTTAATTTATTAAATACCCGTTGGGTAATACTATATGGTGATCTCTGTGTTTGTAGATGAAAGTATTGGAGTTTTTTCCTCTGGATGGTCTCATTCAAAATGAAGAAAAATGATTTTTTTATCTTAACACACTGATACATGTTTAGCAGTTTAAGGCAAGAATATAGCAAGAAATTGAATTTTTATGCAGTGTCTTTTAATTGTTTGGACAATATCTACAGTCTCTGTCTATGATAATACTTTTTTGTAAATGTTATCCAAAGACATTTTTATGGAATTACTGGTATTTTCATTTTTGTGTTTATCGTTGGGACATACCACATCACCTGAAATTAATAAACTAATGTTTATTTATCTTCTTTAAATTATAGTTTCCTATATTGATACAGCAGCTGCGTGCAGCCGCCAGCTGGGATATGTAAGTGACAGTTATTTAAATTAATTTGTTCAAATTTGGAGTTATCACTGACATTTATTGAAGATATTTTTTAACAGGACTGTCAGTACTGCTGTGGTACCTGACTGGCAGTATGATAGTGTCTATAACATGAAATTTTTTCAGCATTGAGTATTGCTATTCTACAGAACCAAAGATTATAGAAAATCTCTAAAATTTTATCTAGAAGTTTTATAATATAGTGTTACTTAAAATCACTGAATAAACCACCCCATACCATAATAGTAGTAAAATAACTATAATGGTAGCTTTTATTTTAAATGCCTGTCAGAAATATTTTAATGTGATGGTGCCCTCTGCTGTTTTTTTCATAAATGTTGATTTTATTTTTCCAATTTTTTTTTTCTTTAATGAAACATTCAAACCGGATTTGCTGTTACAGATTTAATTTGTTTTGTCAGCTATACTGAAAAGTTTAAAATTATAGGGGTTTTGTGTTAAAAGAAAATTGAAAATGAGCATGACTGGTTAGTAAGACTATAACAAACTGAAAAATCTTCATTCTGCAGTGATAAAGAAATATCTTTATACATGAATTTATTGCTAAATTGAGCTGAAATACCAAAATAATTTGACGATTGAAAGATAATAGCAATAGGAAGAAAATCTGAACTGTAAATCGCATTTCAAATATTTCCTGCCCTTATCAATCTGTGTAAAATATAAACCAGACAAGTGTTTTTGTGATATTTTGGAAATATTTTTTCTGCACCTACAAAAAAAAATATATATTTGATACACAGACGTGCCAAAGTTGCTCGAGTGATTGGTTTACTGGCATTACACGCATCTGAACTTGGAGAAAATGTACCTGTCTCTGAGGTAACTTTCAATATTTTTATTTGGGGGGAAGTTTTATAAAGGCTTTTACTATTTATGTCAGAAACTTTCACAGCTGCTTTTTTTTTTTTTTTTAACTGTTATAGACTGACTTCTTAAAATTGGCTGAGTCACAGTTCCCAATTTCTTTATTTAGCAAGGGGCAACAAGCAAAACAGCTCTGGGCGGCCGGGGAGTCTCCTGCTCCAACAGCGGACCGCACCCTCCAGGGCACTCTGTTTCAATCTTATACTACAAAGTATTACATAGTCATTATACACATATACATATTCATTACTTGAACCCGCCTACTCCCGCTCCGTATGGTAATTAGCTTATCAGTCCTTTACACTTGCGCAGAAGTTGTTAAAACTACGGTCAGAGGTCTTCAAATCGTGGGGGGGTGGTCTTCTGGGAGGAAGGCCGTAGGTCCTCCTCACAGTGTACGTTTCACCTTTCGCTTGGAATGTGATGATCCTCTGAGTTTGCAGAGTTCTTATCAGTCTAGGCCCAGTAATCTCTGCATAATGAGATTAATGGTCGTGAACATCCTCCTGTTTTATTCAATTATACGCCTGCAATTCTCCACATCTTCTGATGTACAGATGCTTCCTCTCTTGTTGTTCCCCCCCCCCTTTCCCTTTTTTTTTTTTACACTATCATGTTAGTGCAATTAAGCATTTGCTGTTAGTATTACACAAAATGCAATAGTTCGTATTACAGTTCACTGAATTTGATGAACAAACGGTTTACCACCTATCACATTAACCATGCTTTATTTTTTTCATATGTGTAAATGGGAATATAATTCATTAAATTAAAAATATAAGATTCTGAATTTATTCTGTGTAGGTGTGGTTCTGATTTTTACAAACTTGTGGTAGAACTTAACACCAGTGATAAAACTCTCACTTTTTTTTTTTTTTCAGAAAATTGAGTGAACACTGTCATACTTACTGTGTGTGTGTAACAAGAAGAAAGTGTTGACATATTTGACTATGCTGAAATGTAATTGTTATAATTTCTATTAAAATAGTACAATTGATTCTTAGAAATTATTTTTCCAAAAAGTGAGATGGGACTAATTTGAGATTCCTCACAGTTCTTGAAGAACCTGTGTAATGAAGGGCAAGTCATTTTCTTTGGAGAAGAAAAATATTTTAAATCCTTCTTTGATTTTGCATGCTCAGTAGTTGACTTAACTTTGTCTAATCAGTCTTCTGTTTATTTTACTGTCCTTTTATGCCTGTGACACATCCACCCAAACTGGGTGAACTTGACAGAATCTAGTATTTAATATCCGTTTAAAGTGTGAATGTGACATTATTTCTACTTCATGAGGTGAAATCAGCATTTTATTGTAATGGGTGTTTGAATGTGAGAAACAACTGCTAAACACATGTAGCAAATATGCTTCCATTCTGTACAGATCTTTTGTGTAGGAACATTTAGTTATTAGTTAATTGCTGGCTTTTTTGGCAATGCAGCTAAGGATCTTTTTGTTGTTCTAGGTCCTTCTCTTTTCTTCCTAATGAATATTAATAATTATTATGATTATCTTACTGTGTTGATTAACGTTTCAATTTTGTGGTGAAACTTAGTCTCAGAACATTTTTGTTATTACCTAGGGTTTCTTGTTTGTATCATAAAGTTACAAAGTGAGGAAAGAGTCCTTATGGTTACAGTCAGTGAAGTTTGGTCAAAGTCTTTCAATAAAGACAGTTGCATGTAACTGAATTCCAGGTCACAATTTAAGTGCACTCTTGTAGTTTTATCTGATACTAACCTTTAAAAGTGCCAGTGAAAACACTCAAAAGTAATTTTGAGATGTCTGTATAACTTTTGGCTTTAGGTGTTTGTATAGGTGTTTAGCACTAATACATTCATCAATAGTTTCCCTAGCTTCCCAGTTTCCATCATTAAAAATACATATCCTAGTCTGCTTTGTGCATATAAAAACAATGGATTGAAGTAGTTTTACATTGAGCTATAATAATATTTTGTTCAATTTTTTTTTGTTTTTATATGAACATAAAAATTGTTCACAAATGGAATTTAACATTTTTAGAAATATGTATATACTTCAAAAAACAAGTTAAGTCTGAGATCAGTGACATTTAAACTAAAGGATTAGAAAAGAAAATTAATTTTCATTATCACTGTCTGTCTCCATTCTTATATGAATTATTTTTTTTATATACAATCATGGGGAAAATAAAGATTTCTTTTTTAAAAATAAACAGATCTGAGTTATAATACTGTTCAAAAGGCATGTACAATGCTTGCTGTCATAACATTAGTTCCAAGTTTTTTTCCTCAAAGTGATATCTCAGAAATTAATAAATATTTTAGAATGCTTACACAAAATTAGAATGAGGAAAAAAAATGAATCCTAGTATTTTCATGTCTTTAAATTTAGTTTTGTGTGTGTAATCTAAAATCAGATAACTGTAGGCAGAACATAGAACTTGATAGTTCATTTATAGAAAAAGTAGGAAGGAGTCATTTAGGAGTTTCTGATCTACAGAGTTGTGTTCCTTTCTATTCCCCTTAAAGGAACTATCTGAACCTGTGAGTTTGAACATCCTTGTGGATTGTCAGCTATTGTATGTTCTGTGATGCTTTAAAAAAAGCTCAGAAAATAATTTAAACCAGCATTATATACTGTATTAAAATATAATGCTGTAATTTGTCCTCTTATGAGTTAGCTGATACTACAGCTTAAGCTTTTTGGTGGCTGCTGTGATTTAGGAAATGTCAAAACCAGCTGTAGTTAATCAGAACAACATAATCTAAAACAACTCTCTGATCCGGGTTTTACAGACTAAAGATATGGAAGTGATCTATCTATTGATAGTTGTTTCTCTATTTTATTTCCTCTTCCATCTAGTAACTTCTAATACTGTTTGCTTTTTTGACCCCTTTAGATATGGATGATCTCTGTAGAACTATCTTCTATAGCCCCAAAATCTTGTTCCCATGCATGAAAAATCAGTTCAGAGCTTAGGAAGATGCGATTCTGGAATTATTTTTGCCCCCTATGTGTACCATGCTATGTACTCCAATTTTTTTCCCCAATATTTATCACTGTGTCACGACCCCTTTTCAATTCTTTATGTCATTATGCACTCATCCAGTTATCTGTGATTTATTTTGTATTTTTAAAGTACCACGGGACCTAATAGAATCTCATGCATGACACCACTGCTGGCCCTTACATGTTAAAATCTGGCTCTTCATTTCTGCCCCTTACTGTCTTTTATGCAGTTATACATTTGTTTAAGGATAGTTCCTCTATCTTTGAGGTTGAATCTCCACCATTAACCTCTTTATTGTTGTTTAAACGATCTGTTAAATAGTAGTAACATTAAGTCCTGAAGAAGCAGAAAAACGTTAGGAAAGAAAAGAAGCCTCATCGTCGTTTTACAGACTAAAGTGAATTTTCATGTACTGTATGCCAAAAGCCTTTAATTTGTTGCTTTCTGAAAAATTAATGAGTTTCCCATTTTTACTACTTTGTTGGTTTTTTTTTAAAAAAAAAGCTCTTATTCAGGTAATAGGTGAACAGCAATTTGTTTCAAATATAACCACCAGAGGTCACTAAAACGCAAAAGTAAAATGCAGGTAAACTGTTTCACAGACCAAACATGCAACTGTGTAGCAGTGTAGTATCTTTATTCTGCTGATGTATTCTAGTATGTAGGTCATATCAGGGAAAAAAAAAAAAAAAAAAAAAAAAAAAAAAAAAAAAGAAAAAAAAAAGAAGCATCTATACCTGTGAGTTTACTTGAAGTTGATTTCCAGTTAAGAATCTTTTAGAAGAATGCTGCATTGATTAGAAAAAAATGAGACTGATCTTAGAATACAAAGGGGAAATTGATCTCTTGTATAATTGAATATAAAGACATTTTATGTGTAATTTCTTCTGTTTGGAAGTTGCAGTAAGAGTTGATGATAGGCCAGGGTTTCTTCTGACTTAATATTTTTTGCATGGAATTGCCTTTTACAAATTTGAAACATTATTTCCTCATATTTATTCCTACTTATCTTAGGAAAACACCTAAAATCTTTGTATTTAGATTTTGAAACTGGTTCTTAAGGAAATGGGTTCTTTGTGAAAATGCTTCTTTCCAGGATTCTCAGAAAGAAAAAATCTGCTTATGATTCATCTTATAGAAAGAAATTCTTCCCAAGTTAGGGAGGTGGGCTTCCGTGTATATCTAATTTGGCTTATTTATTCAAAGAAGCTATGGTTCTTTCCTCTCTGTGAATAAAGAGGGCCTTCTGCCATCTAGGACACAGCCACTCTGATGTGAAATTTCAGATTCAGTCTTTTATTTTAGTAAGAGATGATAGAGCAAGTTCACAGAATATTTCCATGTTGGGAAGCAGTGGCCTTCTCTGTTCGGTAGGAGACCAGCCTCCTTTGCCTGTTGAGTCACGCTCTGCTTGTCCTTTTGGAGACAAAAATCTAGTCCTTACTTCTTTTGAATTTGCTAATTGGAAATACCAGTCTTGCACTATGACCTAGGCAGCTGTGTCTGTGTTTTTTACAGACCTGGATCTGCTGCTCTACTGAGTTCAAACGGCTCAGGGAACCTGCTACACCCTTCACACCACAAGTCTCTTTGCAAAGCCTTTGACTTACAGAATTATGCAGCCAAATCAATAAACTAAATATCCCATGGAGAGCGACAGCGTATTAGAGTATCTCTGTAATATTGAGCTTAGAATGCAATTTCTTTGTCAAAGCAGTCGAATCTCCTGATTCTTGTTTTCATCCAAACTGAAGCTCCATATAATTTGAACCTTTTTATTTCTGATTCTTTGAAGTACAAGTTGGTGGTTTTTTCCTACAGTTGCAAAGCAGCTGCATTGTTACAGGTACAGTTTTATGACCTGTAGACTCTATCTAGTCTGATTGTATCTTCTTTGGTCTAGGTCTAGTTTGTCATTGAAATTCATACAGAATGTAATTTTTAATTTATGTTCCTAGTTTATCTTTCTGATAGACTCCTTTCTATATCTATCCATGTCTGCACATGCTGTAAGGAGATTCAAATAAGAATGGTTTCATTTTGCCATTTATTCCCAAACTATTTAGTTTTAATGTTGTTTTATTGTAAAATAACTTTTTGAGTCTGCTCACAAACGATCATAATTGTTGTTTTAAATATGATGGAGTTTGTGGCTCAGTGTCCAGTTTTGTTCCCATCTCTCCACCCTGCTGCCCTGCAATATTCCATCAGCCTCAGTTTTAAGGTAGATAAGGGATATCCCTACCATTAACTTTTATTGGAATACTATGTCCAGTTCTAGTCTACTTATCTCAAAAAAGGTGCTGTAGAAATTAAGGTCATTTTGAGAAGAACAACAAGAATAATTAAGTAAAAGGCCTCTGAGTGTACTGAAGAGTTAATTATCTTGAGTTGAATTATCCTCAAATGCTGAGGGATATATATGGAAATATATGTTGGAATATTTTTCTTGCATTGTAGTTTAAGAGTAAAGTCACTTCATGAAGCTGTAAAGTGACAAATTAAAATCCAAAGAGAAGTTGCATGAGAAGTGCCTTTCCACATGAGAGTGTGATAGATGGGAAGTTGGCAAATTTCAGAGAAGTTGATATGCATAATGGGAGTATGAGACTTAGAATAGCAAGTGCTATCAAAACATTTCTGAAAGCCTCTAAAGGTGTGTGCTTCAGATTTAATGTCAGTACTTAATCGTTCAGAGATTATTTCAACCAGGGTGTCCAAGCTCACTTTGAGTAGGTGTTTTTCAACCTTTTTTTTAAAAAGCATCTGGAGCTGACCACTTACAAAGCTAAAAAGCAGTCTTGATCCCGTTGACAGCTACTTAGCATCTTCTGTTTTTATTGACAAAGATTTGTCTTGTGAAAGAATGATTGATTTCTGTATATCTTGATTTTAAACAATTGAGTAACACTTTTTTTCTTAGGATAAATATATAGTCATACAAAACCTTAATTTACTGTCACCGTTGGTTATAGCTGATACTCACATTGACTCATGTCACTTTTTTAATCTATATTTAATGTATTGTTTGTAGCTGGAGGGAACCCTTATACCTTTACTGTTGCTGTATAACTTTATGTTGATTATTTCAGAAGTAAACTTATTGGTATGAAGAAAGTAGAACACAAAAATCAACTATGATTTTTGGAGTGAAACTGGAAAAAAAAGTTACCTTCATTCTTCTGTATACATACTATGAAACTGATGTGCGATTTGGGTGGAAGATTGCCATATTTAAGTTGCTTACGTATAGAATAACGCATCTTACATCAGAGAACACTTTAAAAGGATTCTTTCTAATTGGTAATAACGATGGAAATGTTTCACATCTCACCAGACAGCTTGTAGGACTATTTTCAGCATGCATGCTTTCTTGTAATCACAGATTTTTGTTGATTCTAAACGTTTGATATCTTTGCCATCGCGATGTAATACGTTTGTAACACAAGCTGTGGCATTTCTGTTTATAGTGTGACTTTGTTTTCTGGACCCATGGCCCTTCCCACTGTATTTCTTTTTAAAGTAGGAAATGTTTCTTGTTTCAGTTGCTCTTTAAGCTTTTGATTTATTTTTTTTTTTTTTACATTGCATAGACATTTGTTCTTGCACAGTTAGCTATTTGCATATTACCACAGTTAAAGAAACATAATAATCTCACAAAAGTGCTGTTAAATAATGACTGAGGTAACACAATTAGAATTTAACACTTAAGATCTTAGTGTTTTACTTACTAGCAGAAAATAATTATCATATACAGTTTAAAATGCAACTGTTTAAACTATATTGTATGACATTCTGTAATTCCTTTTTTTTTCTTCCTTTCTATGCATTATAATGTAAATGCACAGCAAGGAATACAGTTTTAAGTCCTACTTAATTAAAATATTTAACATTTTTACTTAAAAGTATTTTTTTTCTACTATAAAATAATCACTTCCAAAATTACTATTTATTATACTTAAATTCTGTGGTAGTCAAACTGCCATGTTTTAAGATGATTATTCCTCTGTCCTAGATTATTCCCAGGTAGCTTTTACAGATGAGTGACTCCCATTGAAGGGAGTTTTACATGAATGACACCTGTAGAATCAATAGTTTCTTTTATTGTTAATGGGAATTGTGTCTAGTGAGGACTAAAATTGCTCCAAAAAAGTGTGATACATCATCTCTTATTTTCTATTTCAGAACTGGAAATATGCAAAGAAATTTCTACTGTGCAAAACCTACTAATAAATAGAGCTTGACCCAATAGTTCTTATTGTTAAAAAAGATAAGCATAAATATGAGGCAAATAAATAATGCTTATATTGTCAACACTGAATTATGTTTTTCCTTCAATTCAGCTGCATAGAAAACATATGTAATTATATATGTTTTAACTTTTATAATAATTATATTATTATAATTATAAATTATAATAACATAATAATTATAAATAATATATATTATAACATATATATTATTGTTATATAAATAACAAATATATTATATTTATTATAAATAATTATATATGTTTTAACTTTTCCATCCCTAAGTCTACTAATTTAATGTTTGCCTGAGAGCAGAGGTTGTTCTTAAGCAGGAGTGTAAGAGAAGAGTATATTCCAAATATTCTAAAGCCCCAAGAGCACTTACTGCCTGCAGTTCCCTCTATTTAAAATTAGGCAGCTAAATCTGTATGTAGAAAATGCAGTAAGGATACTTGAAAAATCCTTTTTTCTCTAGCTAACAAGCAGCTCTGTAAGCTAATGGAGCCTGCTTTCTCATGAATTGAATTGCAGCTGCCTGACTTTTAAACTTAGTTACATAAAGGCTACTGTTCAGCATATTCACCTCTTCCTTTGTAAACTATCACGAAGTTTAAACAGAAAATCCTTGGTTTAGGAGGGTGTATTCTGATATTAATATAGTAGCTTGGCTTTTTCTTTGTGTAGTGTGTTTTGAAATGTCTTCATATATGTATTCCTTGTTTAAAAAGAAACTAGTTTGAATCACAACCCTTCTGTCACTTTTATGTTGCTATTTTGCTTCTAGAGGTTTAAAAAAAACCCAGTACTTTTTGTTTTTTACTCTTGCTTAGTTTGGTAGAAATTGTGTAAGAAAGAGGTTTCAAATGATTGCAGGGAAGGAAGCAATGTTAAAACAATTGTCTAAATGCTTTGCTTTTTTTTTTTGCTACCTCTGTTTCATGAAAACAATGCATCAAAGTAAGAGTACAGAATTTTGTAAGGTTGTGCATCACGGTACAGAAAGAGAGATGAATTTGTCACATGTAGATTTAGATTAGATGTGTTCTTTCACGAGTATTTTTTGACATCATGGATAGACTGGTCTTTACTTGTTACTTTCACTGGCATGCTGTGGGTAACTTTTATAGAATAGAAAATGAAAATTAAGGTAAATGTCAAAATGAATAGTTTCAAAAGAGTAAGTTTCTACCATTTCTTAGATTGACAAAAGGTTTCAAATAGCTTTTCTAAACTTTTAGCTAATTAAAACATTTATAAGAAGTGGTACACTGCCAGGCAAAGAATTATATATATTAAAAAGGACAGCTCCAGCAGGTTTTTTAAAGTTTATTGTCTAAGACAGATCTGTTTGCAATGTTTAGTGTGTGATTCCCCCCTTTCAATTTTTTTCTGGTTTACTGTACAGCTGACATCTGTTACTTTATAAGTAAATGGATATGTCATATACACTGGAGACATGCTTGGGTTGTGGAAGGCTAGGTGAACTAGATGTAATATTTTTTTCTGTAGTTAAAATAACCTAGAAAGAACTTTTTTTTTTTTTTTTTTTTTTCCTGTGGAAGAAGTGAAATATTTTGCTTTTCTTACCTTGCTACAGTATCACCAGAACCATCAAATACATACAGAAAATGAATCATGAATTCAGCATTCTTTCTGTGAGCAAGAGAGACCACACTGAAAAATTTTTCATGCCTAAATTTCTTGACATGAAATACATTACTCTTTCTATTAATTCTGGAAAACGCATATCTATGTGAGGTTTTAACTATTTCCTGGCATAATTTTGATGCTGTTTGCATGATGTTTGCAAAGTCACATAATATAATATCGCAAGTGTTGTGATTAGTTCTGAGAATTTGGTTTTAATATATTTCTGATACTTTTGATTTATTTTGAGTCAACCAGCTTTGTGTCTGTGCGAGTTGTACAGTTTCTTCACTGAAGTATTTAGGTTTTGCAACTAAGTATGTACCTTGAAGAATGAACCTAAAAAGGAGCTCCTCTTCAATCTCCCTTTGTCTTGCACTTGCAAATGAATCAAATCATAGTGACAAGAGAAAAAAATTGAGCCCTTTCCTCTAAAGCACATACTTGCTTGATTGACACAATTAGGCTACAACATGTTTTTGTGATAGAAATTGCACACTGGTGGTAGCTGAAAAGCCTAATTCCCTGCTGCCTTCTGACTGCAGCACTAAAAGATACTCAGACCAGGCTCAGTGTTAGGCAAGATCAGTGTATATTGGTTGTAGTTCTAGCTTTTTCTCTGAATAGCAGCCGTTTCAGCTATCATCTGGGGGGGTGGGGAAAACAAAACAAAAAAACAAAAAAAAAGTTATTTTAGTCTGAAACACATTTAAAGAAGAAGTTCTAGCCAGATGTTGTTTGGTCTGGTCTGCATCTTCACTGAGCAAAATGAAGGAATTTGCAATAATCAATAAAAGGAACTAATTTAAAAGAAAATTTATGGAAAATGCTTAAAGTCTATAGAATTTTTTATAATATGAAAAATTCTACATACAATTAATCTATCTAAAATATCCTACATGGATATTTTATTGATGGACATTGGTCTTCAAGAATGTCATCAGCATGATATCTAAAGTCAAGTGGATAACAGGCCTGCTGCCTGGAAGCAGAAGATGATGATTTAGAGTAACATCACACAGAGTTATGAAAAGAATAAAAATCCAGAAACATGACATACAGAAAAGGCAAAGATGAATGGTAGAAACCTGCATATAATAATGATAGTTAAATATAGGGAAGCAATAAGGAAAAGAAGAAGAAGAAGAAAAAAAAAAAAAAAAAGCAAAAGACTTCTTGGATGCTCCTGCCAAATCTCATTCTGTGAAAACTGATTTCTATTTCCAGTTTATATAGTTAGATGTAAACTAACTCCAGCTGATTGCCATGGATCTCAATTTTGAAGGCAGAAATCAGTTTCTAATTCAGAGATCCTTCACTACTTGGACTCCTGAGCAATATTTTTCTTTCCTGTTCTTAGCAAAACCCAAACCATATGTCTGTCTTGTTTGAAGCAAATATTCTAACCTGGCCTTTCCTGTCATTAAAAAGCTTCAAACTTAAGGGCTGAAATGGAAATCAGATATATTTATGAGCATCTGCAGCTGAAGTAATGTAATAATACTTCTGTCATGACGGACTAGAAGATGACATTTTTTTCTTAAAAATAATTAAAATAATTTTCTTAATAAAATAATTAATAAAAATAATTTTCTTAAATAATAAAAAAACACCCCAACAAACAAACCCCCAAACTTGTAGACAGTGCTTTTTAGATGCATTTTTGGTTTATTAATAAACATAACAGCTTTGTAAGTTAATTCCTACTATCTGTGTCTGATTGTATCCCTTTGGCATCTTGAGTTGATTCCAAAGCGAGTTGATGGAGCCTCCATTTGAGTTCATGACATCTGCTTGGCTACTCTACTCATCTGCTAAGCCCTCTTCCTACAGCAGCTATGTAAAAGTTGAAAAGAGTTTTCATGATGAATCGATTTTGCATTGTATTCCACCTGGGAAGATGTCACACATCCACCTTATATTGCTTCCTAGGGGAGTTCTAGAGAAGTTGTATTTTCACATAAATTGTGCAGTATGTTGTACCTTAGCTTATTTTTTTTTCTACATTCTAGACAGCATTAATACCACATCCATAGTCTGATAGCCAGTCTTCCCTTCAGTTCTCTTCATTCCATGACCCAGTTTGTTGTACTGAACACAAAATTTGCAAACCCCGAATATTTCACTGATTCAGGCCCTTTCTTCTTGTATCTGCACCTCATAGAAAGTTTGACATAATTATCTGTTTCCATCTTGCCTCCTCACTCTTTAGTCAAGCCACTTGTTTTGAGGTATTTATCCAGCTTTCACTGAAGTGCATTGGATCCCAGGTACTTGTGGATCCAACTCCTGATTAATTACAGTTATCCCTTGTTATGTTTTAACTGTTCATATTCCACTGAGAAGGGAGGTAGACAACATGCTTGAGATGTTCAGAGAAGGTTGGTTATCTTTTTTCTTTTTTTTTTTTTCCATGCACCATTTTAAAGATGAGCACTTAGTATAAATATTACTGTGGTTTCTTTTCTGGTTAGTGGCAATAAAACCATGGTGTACTTTCTCAGCCTAGTGAGTGCTTTTCTCCAAGAAAAGTGAGATTGCTTTGGCATTACTTGCCCATGTTACATGATGTGTGTGTACTCACAAAAAAAAATGAGCTGAGAAGTAGTTTCCATTATGCTTGAGGCATAGACAGTTTTTATTACTGTAAGGGTTTGCAGAATTACAAATCTGTTTTAATTTCCACTAATACTTGCTGACAGTCATACTAATAGGTCAAAGATGGAGTAATATTGTAAATCTCTGTATTGCTACTTTACATCTTAAGACAGTATAAAATACCTTCTCTTTTAGAATATACTGTGATTTTAACTTCTGGATGTCTAAAACTGCAGGGAAACTTCTAGATACACCTTGAAATGGGTTGAGAATCTGCTACAGGTCATATATCAACTCCACACACTATTGTTGTAAATGAAGGTAATGACTGTCTATCCAGATATGAATCTTTTTTCTTTCTTCTCCTATTATAACTATACTATATCCATCCAGCTTGACAGCTAGTGTGAAAGATGTAGGTAATTTATTAAATTTAAGATGCTTTTACCAGACAGTGTAGGACTTGCAGTTCATTACTATTTACTTCTCTGAAGGGGGAAATGTAGGCAGGTTGAAAAGTAATGTACTATAGGTGAGAAGGAGGCTTTATTTGTCAGACTATGTACTTAAAATAAATTTGATTTTTTTCTGTTGTGCCTTTTCTCAGGTAATGTACTTTCTTTATACCACCCTTTAATGTTGAATCAAAGTCTTTGGTCAGATTTTTTCAAGCCTTATATTTTTCATTATGAAAGGATATTTTTAATATTGTACAAATCACTAGTGTCAAAATTAGAAGTAATCTGTGCACATGACAGAGCAGGAAACAGGTTGCCTTCCTCATTTTAGGACATTTGACGTTCTTAAAATTCTATATTCATAAAGATTTTATAGTATATAACATTAAATGTGTTTTATAAAAATATTTGTGTATATATATAATTGTGCTTATAATATAGGTGATGAATCACCACTTCCTGATTCATAGCTTCTGTTGCAGAGGACACCTGAAGATCTTAAGTTTGGTTAATGGCACAGACACTCTGCCTGTTCAGTATGTGACGTATTCTGTGAGCTCCTGTTTCCCGCACTTGTGTAATATTTGATTACTTAAATGCGTTCAGTGAGTAGAAGGAAGTCATAGGGCAAATGTTATAGACTGCATGCTCTCTAGGGAAAAAGAGACTATTATCTGATTATGGTGAATATAGACTTATATTTGAGAGACCATAAGCATTTAAGAATAGCGAGTCCTATATAATGTGTGGTAATTATTTAATATTCAGTGCCTTCTGCTGTAGTGCCCTCATACAGTTCTATTAGTCTTTGGATTCTGGTAATTTAATTGTACTTTTCTTGTTATGAATCTACTTACAGTTACTAATATTAATCCTTAATGGACAAATTTATCATAATATATGAAGATAATCAGTATAAAAAAATCATACAACTTATTCTGTTCCTCTTTAACAAAGATTTAATAATTTTATCACAAGTCAGTCACTGATCTTACAGCTCAGATTTCTTCAGACAGATCTCTTTATTAAAAAACCAACTTTTTTAAAAAAAAAAAAAAAACCAAAAAAAAAACCCCAAAACCTTAAATTTCTTGCAGTGTTGACTAGCTTTTGGACAATTTTTGTTAGTGCACAGGATAGGAAATAACTTCTTAACTTAAATTTTGTTAACTCAGTTTTACCACTTTTTCATTCAAGCATTAGAAAAGAATAAGAATTGGAATATCAGGAGATATTCCTCTTCTTATCACTTCAGAATAAAAACAATAACTAGTTCTAAAATCTAGATAGAGAGTGAGAAACAGTAATTTCTGTTCACTAATATCAAGTATTATTCTTTGATTTAATTTTCATTCATTTTAGATCTTAAATTCTTAATTTTAATGAACAACCAAAAAGCCACAGAAGATGAATAATCTACCCAGTATATTTAATGTTAATGACAGTTTTGAAAAACTTCAGTTGAGTAGTAAGACAGCCAAACAGAACTTAATACAAGAGAGTAAAGGAGTAGTTTACTAAATGCAAAGTTTAGTTCATGATTTTATTTAATAGCATATAAGATTCTGAGCATTTTAGAACTGCATACATAAATGTATTTAGATAATGTGTCATCAAAATTCACCAATTTATTAACCATACTTGGGAAAATATATATTACAGCTGTAAAACAAGATTAGTGTTGATATTAAATCAGGGTTTTCTGCTTGTTGAGATACATCATTAAAGCTAATGATTTTTAACAGCCTGACTTGATTCTCTATAGCAGATGTACAACTTGATTTGTATTTTTGTCATCAAGTCCTGTCTGCAAACAAACAATCAATCATAATTTAGATATCATGATGATTTAATGATGTCCCTACCTAATCTGCTGGGACTATTGTCTGCAGTTTGTGTTATCACACAGCTCATCCATTTTGTGTAGTCTAAATACTATTTCGTGGCATGTTCACCCTCAGTCTAAGGAGGCAAAGTTGAGAGGTGTCAATTGAATATGGATAATGTCTGTTAATACTACAGTGCTGAGATACTTTTAGTGGTATTGATTTCACAGGGAAAGTAGTTCTCAAAATATCTATTTAATAAAAAAAGCAAGAGTAATTTTGTATGGCTATAGCAAATTAATAAACCAGAAAATGTTGTCATTATGTGTTCATCATTTAGTGCAGAATTGCACTTGAACCAACTTGACTATTACTTTCTCAAGCTGATATATTAGAAGCTTTAAAACATACTGATACATTTATTTCCTAAATATGCTCCCTCTGGAATGGCAGGCTATTTAAAGTTCCTGAATAATATCTGAAGAAATGTTCTGAAACCAGTTAAAAACACAGTTAATGAACATAGTATTACCTAAAAAAAAGGGATAGAAGGTCAAAGTTTGTTTAGTAGATCTTTTTGCTTTGATTTGAAGACTACATTTCCAGTTTTTATATGATATCTTTGTACAAAGATTGGAGTTCTGAAGCAGTTGAGGTCAGAAGGTGAAGGAACATCAAGGAAAGTTGAAGATAAAAACTCTTTAGTGTTCTGAGGAAGAAGTGCTGTACTGCCAAATGTATCTGTAAACTATTTTAAAAAGTACACTCTATAACTTTTAGGACTGAAAATTTTTGTTTCCTGGGGTGACTGTTAAACTTTGTAAACGCCTGATTTCTTAAACTGTTTTTTGATTCACCTTTCAGTTCCCTTTATGCTTTTTGCAAATGTACGACAAATCATCACAGAGTATTTTCTTCTGAAGTCTGCTAAAAAGGGACAAATTTTGCCAGATCATTTTCTTTGAGCTTTTTGAGACCTCTGTGTCAATATTTTGCCTTTTTCTATATAGATGCAAATGACAGTAAGGTTGGAGACTGCAAAAATATTGTAACTTGAAGAAACATAAATTGCATTTCATATTAGCAAAGGATTTAGGACATGAGGATGTTTGTTTACTGAGCAAGAGACTTTATGCATCTGTGAATTTGTCATTGTAAAAAATCTAAGCCTTGTAACGAAAGCAGTTCAGAACCCAGCCACATAATCTATGAGTAGTTTTCTGATAAAGATCTCTAGAAGATGATATCTTGCAATAAATCTGAAGTGATTTATGAGATGCTGATAAGCATTAAGGCAGTTTCTTATGTCAGGATAATATCAGGATATTCTGAACTGCAAGTCAGGGATGGTAATTAATTTATGTTTTTTCAAGATTATGTACATTTTTGCTGGTCCTCTCATAGAAAACAACAGATTTTTTGTCTCCTACCTAGCACATCTCTCGTTTAAAATACTTTCTAAGTTACACTGTATAGCTAGGTGTTTATTCTTTGTGGATAAAACCCTTAAATTATATTTTTACTGTTTTGGGGTTTTTTATTGGTGGATATGTAGTATAAATGTATTCCATTAAGAATTTAATAATGTATTACATATTTTATTGGGCTGTATACATAATGACAAATTTGCTACCTGCTTTGCAGTAATTGGCAGCCAATGTATGTGTTTTGACATCTATATTCATTGCTTTATACAGAATGGGATTTATGTTCAAAATCATAATTTTCTTTGGATTTCTGACAAAAAACTCAGAGTAACTCTTTCTTTTTAGCTGCTTCTTGCTTAATAACTAGATGGAACTAGGTTTTGCTAGGTCTTTTGAGGTAGTGGAAAGAGAGAGCATGTTTTGAAAGTAGAGAGCCAGGACTATTTCAGATAACCTTTGCCTTTGGCCAAACACTTCTCATGATTTTTGAGAAAGCACAATGTCGGTGTTGATGTTTTTTTCTTGTTTTGATTTTTAGTTATTTTCCAACCTTTTCCTGCTCCTGCATTTCTAACACACAAGCTACACTACTTCCTTGGTTATGTCCAGAAAATGTGTGTATCCCTATTGTTTGTTTCTGAGCTGCATCAATCCTTTGTCTAGCTAGTAGGTACAGCACCAGAAAAAACTTTGGAAGCAAGATCTGCTGCTGTAGCTACAATGCACATATATGGATGTGGCTATATTTTGTCATCCAGCTTTATCTTGGTCCTTTTCTTCCACTTCAGAAAAATGCACAGTGTGACATTATAGTCAGCAATAGTGTGTGTTCTCTCGCTATGGCCTCATATTCAACCCAGGCAATAGTCTGTCTCCACAACTCCATCCCTATTACATCATCTCTCATGCTTGAAGTGTGTTGGTTAGTAACGTGAAAGAGTTAGTGGACACATAACGGCAAACAAGTCACAGATTAACCACCACCATTTAACCAGATTTTTGTGAACTGCTTGACTTTTCCAGCTCACCAGGTGAGATGATTCCAGTTTTTAAATGTCCTATCTGAAATATTAGTTTCTGCTGTACACTGGACTATATGGGTATTTCAGCTGTGTTGAAAACCATTTGTCTGAGCCACCTCTCATGGTTCACCTGAAAGGCTCTGTCTGCTGTGAGTACTTTTTTCTGTTTAGGGAAAGCTTCTTAACAGAGGCAAAACTATGAAGCTTGTAAGTGTTAGGGTGGTGGGACTCAGTCAGTTGAAATGAATTGAGTAGTTCCTTGACTGTGCAATGAAGCTGATGCTCAAAAGAGTTAGATTTGTATCCTCCACAAAAGGAGAAAGAAGCTGGTGGGCCCGTACTCAGAACTGAAAAATTTATATCTTTTGGCTGGATTAACTTGAGACCAGTCCGAAAGAATGGCTATCAGGTTCTCCATTTAAACACTATGCAATGTCTGAGAATATCTTGGGAAACTGACTGCACAAAATAAGTGGTTCCCATAACAGCTGCTGTTTAGATCCCTTGTGCCTGTGTTGAAGTGCTGCTTGTTTGTATTCAAATAGGACTGTAAATACTGACTTCTTTGAGATGAGTGATAGAATTCTGTGCTCCATGTGCACTGTGTATAGATAATACAATACTTGCTCAACTGGGTAAGACACCAGAGAAATTTTTTTTTGGCTCATTAATTCTTCCCTATTGTTTATATAAAAGTATATACTTATATATAATATAATATATACATAACATATTACAAAAAGTTCTATGCTAGAAAGGAGCAATTAAAAAAACCTCAAAAGTCTGTTACAGTGATCCAGTACTTACTTCATTATGATTTGATTAGTTACATGATCTTTGTTGTATAAACATTTCTGCTTCTTATTGGATATTTGTAGCGTCATCAATATCTAAGATCTGGACTCAATGACTTTGGGATAGGACTGTCACAGAGTCAGTCCTACTTTAAAAAGTTTTTAAACAAGTCCATTTTTCTCTACTAAAGCATAAAATAAACACATCTCAGTGATACTGCTGATAATGTTTTTGCTGTATAAAGGGGAAAGAAAGAGTTTATAAACAGAAGAATGAAATAAAATTCATGCTTCATTTGTTATACTAAAGGAGATCATCATACTTTTTCTTTTAGATCTTCTGACAGAGGCACAGGAACAGCAAGTAGACTTTTTTTTCTCTGGCAGATCTATTGTCCTGAGGGAAATGGAAGGACAACAGATAGTTGACAATTGGTCACCTAGGCTATTTATTGCATTTTTCTCCACATTGTATATATGATGTTTTTCGCAATTATTATTTTTTTTCTTGTCTTTCCATGCTTACTAAATACTTTGCAAACGGCTCTTTTAGCATAAGTGAAGATTATGTCAGTAAGATGGTATTTCAGATAAAGCTTGTTACCTTTAACAGCACATTTTGCTTAAGAAAAGATTATACATGTTGTTCTATGATTTTTTTATTTTTTTTTTTTATTTTTTATTTTAGGCAATTACACTTTTAACTGAACTCATCAGAGAGAACTTCAGAAATAGCAAATTGAAACAATGCCTCCTACCAGCACTTGGGGAGCTTCTTTACCTCATAGCCAGTGAGGTAAGACTGTCATGTGATTCTTACAGTTTAACAACAAAGGTGAAAAAAATTTCCTGTGGAAAAGCAGACAAAAAAAGCAAATTACTTCTCATTTATATCCTCAACAGTTTCTTGTCCTTGTGTGTTCTGTGATACTGTTTCTACTTTAAGAAACATATTAGTCCAATCATAGACTTTCTTTGAGATTAATTAAATTGCATTCTTTAAGTATAGAGTTTTAGCTTCATAAAACATGACTGCTGGCCTCCAAGTGGCAGATCTAAGGGTTACAACATGTTAGTTAGAGACTTTGATTAAATAGGGTATATCAGGACAGCCTGTGGTATCAATAAATTGATATATCTAGTCCAAATTAGATCTTAGCATGGTTGAATTCACAGTGATGTGGAAAATGTAATGGAATGATCCTGATGACTTTCAAATGGAATTATGGTGATTCCTGACTAGAACTGTTTTAAACATTCAGTATAGAAATAGTAGATTTGCATTAAAAATAAACAGAGGTTACTTATAGAAAAGAAATAGTGTCAATAGTAGTAGGAGTTGAAGATGATAGCTTCTCTAAACCCTCACCTTTCTTTTCCATATTCATAAAGTACTTTCTTTTACTTATTAGAAATTAAGGTAACTTCAGACAGAAAAAGCCTAGCCTTAGCTTCTCTGAAGCTTTTGTATTAACTGCATCATGTAATTGCTCTGCATGCTATCATGTTAGTTAACAGTCTGTGAGGTCACTTGCTAAAGGAATGAAAGTACAAAATGGATCTGCATTTTGGCTTACTGTAGTAAGTTCATGTGTTGAACTCCCATGTTTTACTGTCCTCATGCTCTAGCTACTTCACATGTTCCACAAGATGTAGTGGTTGCCTTGTTTATTGTAGGTTAGCTGTCATCATCCTTTTTTGGTTAGACAACTGTGAAAATATTTATCAAACACACAAAGTCACAGAACTTGTTCTTACACTGAGAAATTATCTTATGGAAAATACATCCACAGTCACAGTTTGATTTTATGTTTTAATACTTCTCAGTTTTCCTTGGGGAAAAAAAAAATGTATTTAGCACCATCAGACAGATTGCAAACTATGTATTTTTTAATACTAATAAAAACAAACTTAAAATTCCAACTTGAAATTTCCATTTGGCAAGAGTATTTTGCACTGCTTGATTTTATTTTGAAATTAAAATTCGATGTTAAAAACAAATCTGTTTACACTCGCTCTATAACAGCAATATGATTTACATGCACTGATCCTAACTTTTTTTCCTTCTGAAAATGTGAACTGACAAATTCATTGATTGATGAACTTCACAATGTTTGAAGCATGATAACTTGTATTAAGATGGCAACTCTATTATGTTTCATGAGGATCTATAGCAATGGATTGCATAGTTTCAAGTTTTAAGCAAGAAATTATTAGAGAATAGGAAGAAGCATTTGGAGCTACTCTACACATGAACTCAAGGCACTGTGTCTTGGTAAAACCGCAAAAATATCATTGTGATTTGTATCCTTGGAGACACTATCTGTTTAGTTAGTTAGTTTTTTAAAAGTCCTTTATAAAGCTTTTAATTTCTCTATTCTGTACATACTTAACCTCAGAATACTGTAGTGGTGTAGGCATTTTGTTGCTCATTAAACTGTAGAACTATAGTATTGAATGACCTTACCGAGATCACATACCAAGTCAGTAGCAGTATAATAAAATGAAACAAGAAAGTTTATATCTTTAAACAGCAAAACTTTATGCCTTGACTAATTTAAGAAAATAATCATAACTGCATCTAATTCATTAAGAACGGTACAGAAAATATTTTTGTTTCTTTTTTACCTTGTTTTCTTCCATTTTACTGTTTAGCCTGCTTGATTTTTTTATCAAGCTGCTAAATATCATTTAAACTCTAAGTCTTTGGGTTATTTATTTATCTATTCCTTCTGTGGTTTTGCTAAGTGTTACTAGGTCCAACGACAATATTAATATTAAATAATGATAAGGATTATTTATTTTTCTAACGAACATTTGGTAAATCATTAATTATCAAACACTTAACAAGTTCAGCTGTCTAGGCACAGCATGATTCATTAGGTTAAATACAGGTTCACTGGTTGCACTTCTGTGGCGTAGAAAATACTGGGAAAAAGTCCAGATAATCATAATGGTCCTCTGCAGTCCTAAACTCTATTATGTGTGCACTTGCATATGAAATCTCATAAGTAAGATTTTATGCTCCATGTGTGCATTTTTTGGAATGGAAGCCAAGAGTAATTCACAAGTATCATGAGCAGACCCCAGGGAGGATGTTCTGTTACTCTTGAGCGAATTGCCTTGAGGGAAAACTTTCAAGTTCTATGTAATATTGCTATTCATTTTGTGCTGTTTGTGTTATTAGGGTGCAGAACCTAAAGTTTAATCAGAATCAGCATGGGCTGTGAGTAAAAATGTAGGAAGATTCCCCAGTGTTTGGTGGTATATTTCAATTTATTAAATGTTAAATTGTGTAAGTGTTTTTAGGTAACTAAGAATGGTGCTACGTTTTGTAGACCTTTTGCTTTTCTATTTGTAACTAGAGACAAAACCTTGCAGAAAATCATTAATCAGTCTGAAGAATGGAAGAACTGTTAATGTTTCAGAACTGCACTACTTCTTAAGGCTTTTTATTTTATAGTACATTTAATATGTACAGTTACAGAAAAACTTGGCAGATTTTCTCATTAAATTAGATTAATAAAATGAGAAACAGACCCATGCCTGTTCCAGCATAGGCTGTCATTGTGACTTTGTCTTAACTTCTAGTCTTGTCCTGCATTTTCTAGGTGAAGATTCCACTTTTGACTGTTAGAAAGTAACCTGCTATCCTTCTTTGAAACTTGGACCGTATTTTCTTAAACTTATGCACTACGCCTTAGAAGGCAAACTTTGCTTAAATGTCAACATTTTGTTACTCAGATAAGATGAAGGAGGTGCAATGTAGTCAATCTGATGTCTCAATCAGATGTCAAACTCCTCTTATTGTCTGTAAATTACTTCCAAGAAAAAATGTTCCATACCTCCTAATATAAAGTTAGCAAACTTTGTATTTAACAAATCTGTTTTCTCTATCGATATGTTGCAAAAAAAGTTTTGATTTAATTTCAGTAAAGAAGGAAAATTAATTTTACTAGGCAATTCAATAATTTCTTCTCTGCTAATGTGCCATGCTTTAATTAAATGCCAGACATTATCACATCATATATGTTGAATTAGTGTAGCCCACTCAGAAATCAGGAAATTCAGAAAGTCTGATTTGTTTCTGCATTGTTAACCTCCACTTTGCCCATCCTATGCTTTTAATTATAAAGATAATTAGAATGCTAAAAATAATTTGCTAATACAATCAGTAGAGTTCAAGAAATGTGTAATTTCTGAAGAAACTGTAGCTTGTCATCTTTTGTCTACTTATTAAGTTACTCACTGATTTCTTGACCTTCATCTTCACACCATCCAGTGCCTGTTATTTCTCACTTTCTGTCCCAAAAGAGACTATTTTTTATTTCAGTTGTTAATATCTCTGTTACTAGCCTAGATATGGAGGTTGTTTTAGTTAAATCTTAATGATAGCCAAGTGACCTCTTTTAAACTTGAAGTTCTGCAGTAGGCTTCTGGGAGAGGGGGAAGTGGAGTTCATTAACGTCTAATGTAAGAATCAAACCCCTGATTCAACTAGCAGTGAATTAGCCTCTCTAATAGTTAGGGTGATTTCAAGGATCTTGGAACAGTGTTGATATGTACTGAAGGCTATACCATACAGCAAATTTTATTAAACACTTTATAGCTCCTTGTATGACTTTGAATATTTTTTTCCAAAGTAAGTTTACAACTTTTTTAGTTGCTAGATAAAAATAATTTTGTTTGTTTGGTATAATTAAATCACATTTAAAGAGAAGCATTACTGCTCTTAATAATCAGTTATCTCTTTCTGAAGTAGTCAGAATGATTGAGAGGAATACAAAAATATTTTCGTGCATGTGCATTTGAAGAAATTGATGACACCCAGAAATATTAGGACAAATTCTGTTATGGATTTTGTAGTCTATTTAAATAAGTTAATAGAATATCCATTTCTGTGCTGCAGATGAATAACATTAAATAGTAATACTGCCCTGGAATTTAATATATTTTCTAGCATATGTTAACTTCAAATATGTACGATATGAACCTTATTAAGAATCTGTTACCCATTTTTAATGTGACTGAGATTATTGTGATTTTTTTGATTTAATCATTTGTGCCATTGGCTTCATTTCAGGAGGAAAAAAGGGAGCACCCCAGAGAATGCTGGGTTGTTCCCTCTGCTGCTTACACTGTGCTAATGAGGTGTCTTCGGGAAGGGGTAAGGATCTTTCATTGTCCTCAGTAGAATTTCTCCACTGTAATAACCCTTTAGGCATTGTGTGAGGATTGTAGCCTGCAGCACTGCAGTACCTTGTCAACCAAGTATTGCTCTTGAATTTAAATAATCATGATAAGACCATGACCTAAGCAGGGGATTAATGCAAAAATGCAGTGTTCTCTGTACATTGAGCATTTATGTATTGGTGCTTGTTTTCTGGAAATGAGATAAATTACTGTTAATGAATGTGGAATTTATTAATACTGTGGCTTGCTTTTGAGAAATGTTCTGACAGTTTGTACTGTCCTCTTGCAATTTGATTTTTATACATCCTTCATAAATCTTGGAGCAAGATTTACTTTCTGTTTTGAAGTGGTCGATACACAGTTTTTTAAAACTGCATTGTTATCCTACTGGGTTGTTAGCATTCTTTTGAGGCCAAAAAGTAGTCATTAGTTTTTTTCTCATACATATGCTATGCTGTATTCTTCATTTTTCTTGGTGATGACTTAGCTGTGATAGAGGAAGGGAAGAAAAACATGCATATAGTTCCAATTTATAAAATGAAAAAGAATTGAGTAGAGGGTTTACATCTATTGTTTGTATGAGACCACTTGACTTTATTTTTGCCCAAGGCAAAGCTCAAGGCAGAAAACATGTCAGAGGTTGCTGGAGGGGGGAAAGCAAGAGAAATAGCTTTTTTCTTCTTTTTTTTGAGATCTTTATTGCCTACCAATTGTAATTAATAGAGGAAGAGTCAAAATGCATTTTAACATCTTCAAACCTTCAGGTGATCAAGAACATACAACTGTGTTGGTATTGTGGACTATTTCCAGCTCATAATTAGAGTAAGATGTCATTCTAAGGCACATTTGTGAGAAGCTATTTAATTATAAATTTAGTAATGGAATACTTGCTATTTCTGAAAATTAATTGTAGACAAACTAAATCGAGACATCCGTAAGACACTAATTTATTCCTATATAATAAAATGACTTCTTAGTCCTGAAACATGTCAAAATTTTTCTTAATAATTTATCTTGATATATTTTTTCTTGAAAAAATCACACAAAATAGAATTACATTTCCCATGCAATAGTTTGAATTAAATTTAATTAAGCACAAATTCAAAGTTATATCTAGGCTAACCAAGCACAGGTGTGCATTTCTATAGTTTCTGTTTATGAAGATACTCGAGGTTTGCAATTGATTTCTTTTGCAATTTCTTTTGCTACTTTCTTCCTCCACTCTTATAGCAATCCTCTTCTTATCTTCCGTAACTTTCACAGCCATCCGTCTTTCTTGGAAAATGACATTGTAGCATCTAAAACTAGATGGTTAAAATCATATTACTGTTAGACATCTGTTTGCAACAGATTTTTAAATATTTTTTTTTTTAAGGAAAGAATAATCAGATATTAAATAAGTTTTTGTGCCAGATGTTTTAGATGCAGGGATGAAGAAGGAATGAACCAAGATGGAAAAACAGAGAAAGAAGGATTTTAAAGTATTCATTTTACTGTGTTACTTTTGCATGTTTGTTTCAGAAGTTGTAAGTGTAGGACTACTGAAGTTGATGTATCCAGGACAACAGTGTATCAGTCTCTTCAGTCTATCATATTATTTAGTGAGAAAGTAGATCTCACAATCTTTAGCAGCAAAAGTTACATAAAAAAATTTACTTAATGAGTTTTTATGAAAACATCTGTGTGATGTCACCTACCTGACTTAAAATATAAACCCATGTCCTAGAGTGTTTTCTGGGATTCTTTTAAAACATGTTTGAACATGTGGAACTATAGAATAGTTTAGGATGGAATGGACCTCTGTAAGTCATCTAATCCAATCTCCTGCTCAAAGGAGGTCGAAATCAGATTGCTCAAGGACATGTCTGTTTGACTCTTGAATGTCTCTGAATGGTGGTCCTAAGTCTCTCTGGTCAATGCCTGGACCAGCCTCATTATAAAGTTTTTTCCTTGTATATGATTGGAGTTTCCTGTGTTGTAACTTGTGGCCATTGCCTTTTGTCCTGTGGCTGTGCACCTCTGAGAATATTTGTCTTGAGCTTCTCTTTATCCTTAGATCAGGTAGTTGTAGACGGCAATGAGGTGTTCCCTGAACCTTCTTTTTGCAAGGCTGAATGGCTCTCTCAGCCTTTCCTCACATGTCATATGCTACAGCCCTCTGACCAGCCTGATTCCTTGCTGTGATGGGGACATGACTGGTGCTGTGGGCAAGGGGAGGGCAGTGGCTATTTTATGCCTTGACCTTAGGAAGGCCTTTAATGCACTCTCTCATACTCCCCTTATCACCAAATTGGTGAGATATGGACTCATGAAATGGAAGATAAGGTGGGCAGGAACATTCACTCAGGTGATCAGTAGTGCAAGGTCTCACTGGCAGCCAATAACTAGGAGTGTCCCTCAGAGATCAGTACTGTTTAATGTCTTCAGTAATGACCAGAGTGACCGACGGGAGTGTGTTCCTCAGTTGGATAACACCAAATTGGTGGGGGGAGCAGCATCAATGTGCTGGATGTCAGGACTGCTAGACAGGAGGACTATGGAAGACTGGAGGAATGAGCTGACAGGAACCTCATTAAGTTCAACAAAAGTGAGAGCAAGGGCTTGCTTCTGGGATGGAGTAGCCCCCCTGCAACAGTAGAAGGTCCTTAGGAAGCAGCTCTGCAGAAAGGGCCTTGGGGGTACCAGTGAAAAGTTGAACATCAGCCAGCAGTGTGCCTTGGCAGCAAAGAGGGGTTACAGCAACACAGGCAGTATTAGCAAGAAATAGCCAGCAGGTTCAGGGAATTGATTCTTCTCCTCTGTTTACCACTAGTGAGACCACATCTGCAGTATTGTGTTCAGTTCTGGGGTTCCCAATACGAGAAAGATCTTGACATTCAAGAGTGAGTTCTTCAGAGTGCTACCAAGATGATAACTGGAAGAAAAGTTGCTACTGTTCAGAATTGCTTCTTAATTCATTGCCAGATATGTTAAAGAGCTGTTTTCTAGTTACAGTCATATAGTCTTTTTCACCGAGAATAAAGCATAAACTACGTCCACATGTAAGAAAATTAAAATCAAGTGCTTTCCAGCTTTTTGCTTGTAAGGGGAAGAAAATAATAAGAAAAAAATCAGTTTGGGCCTTTGGAGGTTTTGTGGTCCAGCCTGCTGTCAAAACAGTGTCAGTTTATATTTGCATTCAACATCAAAGTTATATTAGATTGCTCAGGGCTTTGTCTACTTGAGCTTTAAGTAAATCCAAGGATGGTTATTTTGTAAACTGTGCCCATTTCAGTGTGAGACCACTATCACTTTGAGACAGACACTGACCTCCTGAGCCTTTTCTATGTCCTTTGGCCTCACCTTGTTCAGTGGTGAATTCAATTTTCTTTAGTCTTATTTTTGTTACTGATTTGTTACAAATACAAGCCCTTTTTATTGCTTTTTGAACCTCTCCAGTTTCCAAATCAGTGCTCTTTTCTGCTAATCTAATACACTGGCTCTAATGCGTTGGTTTTTTGATTGTGGTTTTTTTGAGTCAACTTTGCATTGCTCTGGTAGCCTGCACAGAGCCACTTTGTCTAGGCAGTGAGTGGCTCACAATGTTTGGTGGCTGCTATGCAAGCGTGGTAGGGGAGTGTGTGAATGATAATTTCTCCCCCCGATCCTGCTGTGAAATAGGAGATAGTAGAAACAGGTAAAATGAACAATCTAGATTTTTTTAAGATCTCACTTAAAACTAGAACAAGGTTTTGTGTAAATTTTATTGCTTGCACTGTTGAGGCACTGGATATGAAAATTCTGAAAATATCATCTAAACTTGTCTTCACTGTCTAATGTTCTTTGACTGCAGCTGAAGATCTTAGCTGCTATATTTCTTTATTTTACATTTGTAGCCTGTAATCTGATATTTATTCAATAAATTTCCCTGATCTACCAATTTATAACATGTAAGTAAGCTTTGCATTCTTACAGTAGTAATTAAGAAATCATAACTAAATTAAAATTAAATGTTAATTTTTCTAAGCTTATTTAAATAAATTTTACATCAGTATGTTTTACGGAATGAATATTTGTGAATATGGTCCTAGTTATGAAGATAACAAGCTAACTTTTTGTAATAAATTCAGAATTATTACAGTATGTTGAATTACTAATGCATATGCATTATAAATACATACTTGTAGTTTTTATTGCCAGTTAAGCTTTGTTTGATATAATAAGAAATCAAGACAATAAAACCAATTGATGTCATTCAGTACTATATTTTATATAGCTTTGAGTTTTATAAGGTCAATTTGCTGTTCTTCAGTTTTATTATGAACTAATCTGAAGTGTACTTGGATCTCTGGAGTTTTATAAGGTTTGTCATTATCAGAGCAGAATTGCCCTCTGAAACAGAACAGTAGAGCAGGAAGGAGTTTGAAATGTGCGTGTCCCTTTTATTTGTCTGTAAAGGAACAAAATGTTCAGAAAATGCACAGTGTCGTTTCCACATACCTTCTGTGCCTGAAAATCTAACACTGACAAGTGTATGTATAGGTGAAAGGAGTTTTAGGATGGCAAAGTAGAAGATTGGGAAAGTCTTTTATCTGTAGAGGATCACAAGTTCAGATTTCGTGCACTTCAGTGTTGTTAACTAGAAGCTGAGGCAAAGAACAGATGTGTTCAATGAAGTGTCAAAATAAGGATATTTGGTACACTCATAAATACACAAATGATAAGCCCAATTTGACATGTTTAGTCTTGGTATAATGTCTGTCAGAACCCATGTAGTAAATATTCCAATATTTATTTATTAATCGTTTCCAACAGTGACACAAAATGCCTGTTCAAGGCATCTGTGTTTGTGTCTGGGTTCAACTTTTAAATATTTGTGTACAGTCTCTACGATAGCAGTGTCCTGATTTCTACAGCTAAAGTGCTTAGTTCTTACAGTTTCTGTGCTGTGCAGTCATGAAAGATACTTTCTATTTCAGAAAGGATATTCTTATTTAATACTGAGTACCTAATGCTAATGTAGCTACCCTTTTCCTTTGATCCATTTCACCCAGTTTATTCAAAACTCCTTTGCTAAAGTTACCCATGACTACTTCACCACAAATGTATCATCCTATCTCTTACTTCAGTATCCTTAATGACTCTGCATCTTTTTTTGCTTTTCATTATCACATTTAAGGTTCAACCTAATCTTAACTAAGTGAAATCTCAACTTTAGTTGCTGCTTTACATTTGACCCTGTTCAAACTTAACGTTCCAGTCATTTCTCTCTTCTTTCTGCTTTCACTGTTTTCTCCCTTATATTTGTCCCTGCATTCTTTCTGATCCTGATACTGAACCAGTAATCTTTTCCATATCCAAACTACTCTTTAGTGTTTTTTATAATTTTTCTTGTCTGATTTAGTCTGGATTATGTTGCTTTGATGAGGTCCTTCACATTCAGAAACTGTGTGCAAGCCTGCTTTTAAGTCTGCCTGTGTGAAAGCAGAGAGGAATCATTGATAGCTTTCAGGAGCTTGGTATCTGTTCATTTCTGCTTGCAAATGGCATGTAAATATAAGATATACAATGATATACAATTTTAGTAAAGACTTCATAGAATCTGGAAAAAATCATATATAGGCAGTACACTTGCTGTGTGTGTATATATATATATATATATATATACACACACTGTTTAATATATACAGATATATATATATATATAGATAGATATATATATATAGATATATATATATACACATACACTGTACCTGGCTTTTAGAATGTGTATAATCCTCTCATTTTGAACTTTTGAACCATGGCACCTGGAGAGTGCATCTGAATCAGAAATAGCAAATGAGTTTACAAAGGATAATTTTTTGTCTCTTGAATGTGCAAGGTACTGTATAAGCAAGATTTTTAGTAAGTTAGAGCTTGCCAGTAAGCTATATAGTATACATTTCCCTCTTTCATATGGACATCTTCCTTTATGAGGAAGCAAGATATAAGTCTGAGGGTTTTGACTCTGAACTGATGAGGAATTTTAATAATAAAAGATAACTAAAAAATAAATGTGAATATCTAAGGCAGTATGCATTATAATGTGTATCCTTAACTGGAGCAGTTCCTTAACAGTGAATTTGAAAGGAGAATTTGTAGGGGAGGAGAATAAAATCATAACAATTTTCTTGGAAAGTATAGGACAGCCTATATTATAAAAGTGATAGTCTGAATCATATATATTCTCACTTTTATTTCTTCTTTAGGTATCGCTTTTCTAGCTTACTGACAGAATTGCCTATAGTATAAAAGTAATAGTCTGAATCATACACACTGCCACTTCAATTTCTTCTTTAGACATCAGTTTTTTAGTTTACTGACAGAATTGCTTGTAGTATAAAAGTGATGGTCTGAATCATATAAGTTATCACTTTAATTTCTTCTTTAGATATTGATTCTCTAGTTTACTAACAATTTAATTTTTTTTAAAAAAAAAAGGTATTTAAATTTTTTATTTCTGAGTTCCTTCTTCTCTGTGAAGGGTTTATATTGCAAATTATTACCAAATTAAGATTCAATTCTTATGAATGCTTGGGATGATACAGCTTTACTTCATTAAGTTATGTTTGCAGTTTATTTTTGTTTTGTCTTTTTAGATTAAAGGAAGAAGTGTGTGGAAGTTGATTTAGAATAATGATGGAATACAGTGTTACTACCTGAATCTTTCAACTTTTCCAATGTTTCTACATCAGTATCACGCATAATATAAAAAGATCATAGAATATGTTATCTTAACTTTTAAATGAAATTATATTCTTTTTAGGTGGTATGTTGCTTAGCATAGTGACTATATCTTCAGTGACTCCAAAACTTCTAGTGCATTGTTAATTTTTTAACAATCAATAAAAATATCTGGTAGATTGCGGCGGGTGGAGGAAGCAAGCAGCCGATTCAATGTGAATGATAGAGCAAGCTTCAAATTTATTGATAGAAATCACACCTTATATAAGCAGTCTACAATACACTACTTGCAACTCTACTGGATACATTCAAGAAACTACATTATAATGTCTCAGCCATTGGGTACATTTAAAAGATCACATTATAATACCCCAGCCCCCTGTGGCATTTCTGGTATGCATAAACATCTTTCTTGCTGTGAACCTGCTTCTCTCCCAGGGCTGCTTTCCTCTGACCCCCAAGGTCATAATATGCCCCAACTTATCTCCTTGTTCTCACAACAGTCCTTGCTAGCACAACTGAGCCCTGGATCTCCATCCTTGTTTACATAACTGTACCCTGGGTTCTTTCCTTTGTTTACCTCAGGTGGCTGGGACCAACTTCTGCAGGGAGCTATGGCCTTGCTCTCTCCAAGCCGTTCTCCAACAGTAGATTTAGTTATTTCAAATAATGAAAGTAGCTTCTTTGATGACTTTGATTTGCATTTTTTTTTTTTTTTCACAATTGGAGTAGAAAGACATGATTAAAAGAAGTTCTCTTTTAGCAGTGTACATTTATTTATCCTTTTGGTATTTGCTTTCTCACTCAGGGCTCATTTTCACTAAGCATGCATGACTTCAACTGGAAACAGATACATCTGACAGTGTTCAACATGACTGAAAATTAGGAGCTTTATCTTTAAGTGCATTTTGTAAAACTAGTTGAAATCTAAACCCAGTGGAAGTAGAGTATGTGCTTGTTTTTGATACAGTTCTTTTCATATATTTAGATTTGATGCAGTTCATGATATGGACAGGGATTAACTGTTACAGAATCATAGAATGGTTTTGGTTGGAAGGGACATTAAAGATCATCTAGTTCCAATCCCCTGCCATGGGCAGGGACACTTTCCACTAGCCCAGGTTGCTCAAAGCCCCGTCCAACCTGGCCTTGAACCCTTGCAGGGGAGGGGGCAGCCACAGCTTGTCTGGGCAACCTGTGCCAGTCTCACCACTCTCACGGTAAAGAATTTCCTCTTTATGTCTAATCTCAATCTACCCTCTTTCGGTTTAAAACTGTTACCCCTCATTCTGTCACTACACTCCCTGATAAAGAGTCCCTCCCTATGAAATTGCTTTGCTTGTATCTTGAAGATCCATCTCTGTTCGCTAACATAGTTTATATCCTGGTTAACATGACAAGATGACTCCTTTAGATAAGAAGCCTAATACTGATTTAGGTCAGATCTTTCCTTCCAGAGAGCTAATTAAGCAGAAAATGGTGTAAGTTTTCTTGCTTAGACAGTGCTCAGGAATAGATCCCAGAGGAGCTGAGATGGACAATCTTAGGTGGCAGCAAATGGAATTACTCTGACAGCCTCACTGAGTTTTTAGAGTGCTGTGACAATACATGACCTTTTTCTATTAGCCGAAGTAACAGGACTATCTGGCACAGGGCATAACTCATCTGGCTGAAAGAAAATAAAGCTCATCTTCAGGACCAAATTTTGTGAAGAACTGTAATTGCATCTGGAAATTTGTTAACATTTTAATAACTGTTATCCTCTGCATAATAATTTATTAATGGGATTGTAGTGCATTTATTAAGTGTTTCTGCCTGCTTGAAGTTGCAGTGGAGTCCCAGTTGGCATTCCTAGCAATCACTTCACATGTAAGAGAGATTTAACTTTACTATTAACTTTTCAATTATGCATTTGATTTTAAATACATATAGTCAGTTTGATAAATCCCATGTATTTTTACCTTAACTGTAGCAAAAAAAAAAGAGACTGAAATTCAGAAGTATAATTAACAGAAAAATATTATAAATTAATATTATTTATTAAAAGTTTTGATAAACTTAATTTTGGTAAACATATAGGCTTATTTGTGTATTTAGAGCTTTAATAGATCAGAAAGATACAGTATATTGCAGTAATAAAAACTGTAAGAAAAAGAGCAGCCTAAATCTTCTTTGGTGTCATTGCTGAAAATTAGAAGGAAGACCACAGAGATCAGTAGAGTTTTATAAAAGAGTGTAAATGGTTTAGATGGGAATTGGCTTTAGTATTTCTTTTAAGTATTTTGAGTAGAGCTGCAATTCTTTAGCAGGGCAGGAAGGATTAGCATGAAAATGATGAATACGGCTTTTTTTTTTTTTTTTTAAATAGCATTTTACCAGAGTTTTCGAATATTTTTACATTAGTGTCTATATTTTAGAATATCTAAGTCAGTAGAAGGAAGAGTGAATATTGAATATATTTTTAATGAAGTATAAGTTCTCCCCTTCTGGAAGGCTTTTGTACTGCTTTCTGAAAGGTTTCATTATCATTGCTCACAGTTGTTGGTGATTCTGATTGTGAAGATAAATGTCAGAAATCCAAAGGTTAGTAGGATAATGTGGACATTAGTTTAAGAAAGAAATCAATTAGATATTATGATGAATTATTTGTGAAGCCAGGCTATGTGGTAGATGACAAATTAAATTGGTTGTCCTTCTTATATTAAAATTCACTATTCCTGAAGTCAAGAGCCATTTAAGATATTAGTGAAAGACTTCACTTATTCATACTTAAAGATTGAGATAAGGTAAGGCAATGCACAGCCAAAAAAACACCAGCAATGAATCATCCGTTTCTGTTAAGGTAGAGACTCTGCAAAAAAAAAAAAAAAAAAAAAAAGATACTAAAGAAAGGAGGTAAGGGGGGGGAGAAAAGAGAAAGTAGAGACACTGCTTAAAGTGATCTGTATTAAGTTAAGCTTTCACTGGGGTCAGTAACAGTTTTCTTGAGAAAGAATTGCTGCCATGTGAAGTTCATGATGTGCTGATGGCTTGTGATTATTCTGATGTGATGGTTTTTATTCCATGGAGACATTGTAGTACGAATAGTATTATGTAGACATTAAAGCTACGTGTACAGTGGATTTCCATAAATGATTCTGCATATAAAACTATATGATTAAAAATATGAAGGATTCAAAATCCCTTATGGAAATTTAGGAGTTTATGTAGTAAATGGGACCCAATGGTTTATCTTAAACATTGGTCAGGGTTGTCTATTTTGGAAGAGGAAGAGAAGGAAGTTATGGAATAACTTGGCTTGCAAGAAGGCTTTTTCTTTATCCCAGGGCTCTTCTGCATAAAGAGGGTTTAATGATTTTTTTTTTTTTCCTAATGTTAACTGTGTGTCATAATCTTGCACTTTGGAGCCTGTTGTAGTGATGAGAGTGTTGATACACAGACATTCGTAAAGAACTGATCATGGAACACTTCTAATATAACAAAACCTTTTCATTTTTTAGTGACTACATTTAATTTGAAGTGGTCATTTGGAGCTGAAAGATTTTGTATTAAATTTTACTTGCATTAAGTTGTCTTTGCAGTAAAGGCGAAAAGTGGGGGAAAGTGGATCTGTAAACATAATTTTGTCACAAGATGAGGTTTCCTATGAAATTACTTTGGCGAGTATCAAATAAAATTAAGAAATCCCACTAAGATGATATAAATGGAATAAAACATGGACACAGGAAGTAGCTTAAAAAGAAATCAGGAACTTTAGAGACATTTGCAAATGCGTTTTCCTTTCCTGTCCTCCCTATAGGAAGACCGGGTGGTGCACCATTTGGCAGCAAAGATAATTGAAAATGTTTGCACTACTCTCTCTTGTCATGCACAAGGATTTATTACAGGAGAAATTGGACTGCTCTTGTGGTACCTTTTCACACGTTCAAGAGTAGATTCTTTGAAGATAACTGCTGTTTCGGTAAGGAATTTCCTTTTGTGATATAGAAATGTTTTGGGATTTATTTTGAAAAACATTCTGAATTGAGACAAATGTTTTTGACCATGTTTCTATATGTATGTATATTTATATTTCACATTACATTAAAACATATTTACAAATTATCTGAAATTGAAAAGTGCGCATATTACAGTCCAGTGCTTATGAAAAATACTTGTGAATCATAATTTTCTGAAACATATATTTTCTTATGCTGGTGATCATGAGTTATGATTGAAAAGTGTAATCTTTTAAAGAATCGATTAAATTCTTGCAAAATTGAAATTTCTTTTTTGTATGATATTTTAAATAAAAAGCGTTTATTCTTTTTATCTCAGACTTTCTTAGAATACATATTTGAAATCATCATGTTCTATAAAATTGTCAGGGATAGCCTTTGCCCTGAATTTGTAAGTTAATATAGGATGATAACAAGACAAACAGAACTATGATATGCAAGCAGAAGGTTTGGAACAGAAAGATTTATAAGATATAAAATACTTAGCAGGGCTGAGAGTGTAACTATATCTCTTAACAAAACAAAAGCCATACCAGTACAGGTAGTATTTTAGAACTGAACAATAAGTTGACTCATTTTAAATGAAGTGTGATAACTCATTTCCTGAGTAGAGCTCAGGCTCACTAATGAGATTACTGTTGGCTTCCAGAGAAAAATGGTAATGTTGCTGTAGCAGCAGTATGCACTTAGACACATCTAGCATTGAGGTAATAAACCAGAGAGAATTAAAAATATATCTAATCTGTGGCTGAAGAGATAAATGGTAGAATAAATATATAATTTTTAAACATATATGTATTTATTAAACATTTACCTTGGTGTGTATTTGTGGCAGAGTCTTGCTTGGGAAATAAAATTCTCATATACTGGGAAAAAGTGTATTTAGTAAAATACATGTTACAGAAGCTTTTGTTCTGTGGCTCCTGAAATTCTTGGTAAAAACTTAGTCTTAGAACTTTTATGGGTAGAGGATTTTACTTTCTAAAAATGTGAAATATATGTGTAACCTTTATACAGAGCATTTATAGCTTAAGCCTGCTCGTGAATCTGGCTGCTAGGCTACATTTTCAGAAAGGCTCTTTTTGAGACTTTACTTATTTGTTCTATGAATTTTATGCTTACATCATGACTGTATTTATGGTAAAAGACTGGAGATTACAGTTACAATTTCCTTTACTTACTATTTCAGTGATTCTGCTCAATCCTATCTCCTACCACTACTTTTGCCCTAAGGGAACAGTTCTTGTTGGTTATTAGACTGGGGAGTTGTTATTTGCTTGCTTCTAGATCATAGCTGTCTTTCAACTTGTCCTGAAGTTTTCCTCCTGTTTCTCTGCTATCCAGTTGAAGAATTTTGCTTTGGCATTAACCATTCCCTTAACTCCTACACCAGGCTTCCAAAGCTGCTCTGTTTGTAGGGGCCTTTTACATAGTTACACCTTTGTTGTGTGCCACAGTGAGCAGCATATCCCAGAGGAAGTCTATCTGAACTACATTCAGACACTGGACAAAGAAAGATCACCAGAGGAAATGTTAGTGGGCTTTCTTTTAGCCCCTCTTGAAAAAGGTTGTCAGGTTCTTCCTGGACAATATGGCATGCTTGAGTTAGGCAAAAGCTTTTATTTCTGCTCAGTAAGATACAGAAGTTATGCTTCTGATTCTCAAGAATACACTTGTCATCAGTGCAGACTCACTACGGCTTTTTGTAGCAGTGGACTCAGAGGTTAGTATTATCAGTGGCATGTGGTTTTCACACTTTGCCCTTAGATGAGGTTTCCAGGGACTATGAGGAGAGAGGGTTGTCTGTCCCTCTCTGTTCTCAGCCTCTTTTGAGATCCTGGATCACTTGATTACATAGGCTGTAAGGTTGAGATGAACCACTGAGAAATCTTTTCTTTGTCATGATACTTATGCTGTGAGTAGCTAGCCTCTCTTAAGCACTCCTAGAGTTGTCTTTTTTTCCCATAGCATCTGATGAGAAGAAAATCTTCATGCATCTTATCTAGAAGGTAGGAGAAAATATTTAAGAGGAAGCTAAAACCTGAAGAGCTTATTGTAGCCTAGTTTACTCCCCCCCCCCCCCCCCCC
>NW_020799095.1:4729229-4791837 GCF_003259725.1 Athene cunicularia
ATATGTATGTATATTTATATTTCACATTACATTAAAACATATTTACAAATTATCTGAAATTGAAAAGTGCGCATATTACAGTCCAGTGCTTATGAAAAATACTTGTGAATCATAATTTTCTGAAACATATATTTTCTTATGCTGGTGATCATGAGTTATGATTGAAAAGTGTAATCTTTTAAAGAATCGATTAAATTCTTGCAAAATTGAAATTTCTTTTTTGTATGATATTTTAAATAAAAAGCGTTTATTCTTTTTATCTCAGACTTTCTTAGAATACATATTTGAAATCATCATGTTCTATAAAATTGTCAGGGATAGCCTTTGCCCTGAATTTGTAAGTTAATATAGGATGATAACAAGACAAACAGAACTATGATATGCAAGCAGAAGGTTTGGAACAGAAAGATTTATAAGATATAAAATACTTAGCAGGGCTGAGAGTGTAACTATATCTCTTAACAAAACAAAAGCCATACCAGTACAGGTAGTATTTTAGAACTGAACAATAAGTTGACTCATTTTAAATGAAGTGTGATAACTCATTTCCTGAGTAGAGCTCAGGCTCACTAATGAGATTACTGTTGGCTTCCAGAGAAAAATGGTAATGTTGCTGTAGCAGCAGTATGCACTTAGACACATCTAGCATTGAGGTAATAAACCAGAGAGAATTAAAAATATATCTAATCTGTGGCTGAAGAGATAAATGGTAGAATAAATATATAATTTTTAAACATATATGTATTTATTAAACATTTACCTTGGTGTGTATTTGTGGCCCCCCCCCTTGTTTTACTTACTAGTCAATGAGGCTTTCTTAATTGCTCAATTCAGTTGAACAGTGCTGGCATTTGTGTGGTCTCTTCCAAGTAAGGAGATTGAAAGTATCATAGATTTTGAGTTCCTCACATTCACTCTTCTACATCTTTGGTCCAACTGCTTTGTTTCTTGTTTTTCTGGTCTGGAAATTATTTGTGGAAATTATTGCTATCTGCGTAGCCAGTTCCATCTCCTTCTTCCAGACAGATCATTTCATGCAAGTGTGCTTGAGTCTGAATGTGTTTGTGGATTTTCCCCTCCACTGTTTTCAGGATTGTGGCCTTTATCAAAAGTCTGAGGTTTAATAATTTTATACTGCATATGAAGTGAGTTGGACAAGGAAGCTTTTAAAGTAGGATACACTGCTTTGTAGTGAAACACTGAAGTGACAAGAGGGCTCAGTGCCTGATATAAATCATAGATATGTATTAATGCTGCCAAAGTATTTGGGTATATAATCTTAACTTCAGAAAAAAAATGACCAATCAGTATTGAAATCTAGCACAGGCAGATCTTTTACCTAGTTTATAGAGATTTCAGTGACATACTAATTTTTAAAGTAAAATACTAATGGATTCTCTAGCTATATTGTACTGTACAATTTCTAGATTCATGAAACTGTTGCTATAGATATGTAGGCATTTTTATTCTGCCTGACCACATGAATTGACATCATCAGTGTCCTATTGTATTTTATTATACAGTCATTCCTGCCTTGTTCAAATGTATCCTGAAGAATTTATTCTTGACTGACACTTATATTCACATGTAAAAATATATTTCTGTTAAGAAATACCTGTATCAGATCTTTACCTAGAGCTAGCAGGCTGCCTGCAAAGTGTATCAACAGTAAGGCACTATAGAATTTTACTTATGATTATTTAAATCAATAATAAAAATATATCAAGAAGACTCTCTGTCTTCAGTCTCTGGAGTCAAGAAATGACACTTTACCTTGTCCTGCCTGTCAGAGGTGGCAAATGGGAACTGTATCTCAGTATTTTTGCTCACTTTGGAGTCCAACATGCCTCAGGTAAATATCACAGATTTTGCCTGTAGGAAGCCTATATCTTTTTATCATTTTGCTAGACTCAGAGAAGAAATAATTCTTTAAGATGTCAAAGTGACATTCTGACAAGCTCAGCAGCAGGAAGAATATTTTCTTTCCAGTATACTGAAAGTTTTAAAATTGTTTTAAGAAATAATTTAAAATATCATTTCTAAGATACAGCTTTTTCTGCTGGAGGAGGAGTGACAAAACAAACCATGTAAAACTAATTTGAGATAGCTCAACACAATCTTTTGGTGGTTTGGTTGGTTTGTTTGTTTTCCTTAAATAATTGATGCTGAATAGTTTTGTTCAGAAGCTTGGGTATTGCAGATACATTAATGCATTCATTTTCAAACTTGAGAGAATCACGGAGGACATCCTGAAAGGGTGAATGTTACCCAGCCACCATATGGTAAGACCAGAAGCCAGTAGATAGGGCATAGGGCATAGATAGATGATCATAGAATGTCTCAAGTTGGAAGGGACCAGTAAGGATCATGATGCTAGGGTTGGAGCTGCAGGGAGAAAAGGTTCTTGTAAAGCTGTGCAGAGAGCAAGGACAAGCCAGTTCCAGGTGAGGCTCTGCCAGTGCCTTACTCCCACTATATTCATCTCCTCTTCCAAGACCGCTGCTGAGAGATGATGGTGTGAGCTCTTCTCATCACTGGTTCCCAATTCTTGTTCCACCACCTTTTGACCTATTTCCATCAGTTCTCTACAGATACTGGATCTACTGAAGTGATTTAGGATACTTTGTCTTCTGTCCCCCATTAAACTCTACCTTCTGCTTTTCTGCTGAAGTTTTGTTTTCACTTACTACAGCAGAGTGCTCTGAGACATACAAGCTGATGGGAGTTTAAAGCTTCTCCCCTTGGCTGTTGGTGGTCTGGAGCTTTCCTGCTGTCTCCAAAGCTGTAGTATGATCCTAGAAGACAGCTATGTCTTTCCTACTGGATTTGTCTGGAGATCATCTGATGGCCTGTGGCTATGGTCACCCTTGTTTTATGAGGTCAGTAGCAGAGGGCTAAGGTATTGGCAAGTGTGCATATACCACATTAGCACACCAAGTTAGCTCTGAGTTGCTTTGACACACTGTCCCTAGGTCCCAGCAGTTCACTGGTAATATGACCCTCGAGGATACGTTTAGTGAATGCACATATCTTCTGCTCACTTATTTTGAGAATTTAGACTAGAGGTGAAGGGCTGGATTGCATCCTTGGGGAAACAGAGCTTGCTGCACTAGGAAACTGAGATTGAGTGCCTATGTTTTAAAAGAGGGGAAAAAAAAAATAAAATAGAAAGCTGCAAATAGTATGGTTCCTGGACCAGAAAGGACAAGGAAGAACAGGAGTAGAGTAAATGAACAGTGTCAATAAAATGCCTGTTTAAAACTTTTTTTTTTTTTTTTAGTGTGTTTTGAGTAATGTTTCAAAGGGCACTGGTGAACTTGGCAGTTTCTGAAGTTCTTACATGGAAACCTTTTCTCAGATGATAGTATTCTGTGGATGTAATTGGCTATAGTTTGTCTTAAATGAGACCTCGCTGTTGAATGCACACCAAATAAGCAGCAATTTCTAAATATAGCTGGTCTGAAGAGAGCAAAGAAGTAGTAATATTGTCTATTTTTCACAAAAGAAAGTCTCCTTCAAAGTTTTTTCTTAAAACCAGTTCAGATTTTCATGTGAATCAAATAATTGACATAATCTGTTTTCTTATCCTGACACTACATTCAAGTCAAAGAAAATGAAATTTTAGGTGTCTGAAGAGTTTTTAGCTTTTTTATCTGGAGAGAACAAAGGTAGTTACAGTATCTTGAAGGTTGCATTTCCAGAGGTATCAAAATGAAAAGCTGTGTTAACTTGGATATGAATCCACCCTGGAGGTCATTTGGTAAAGTTTGTTATGAAATAGCTAAGTTTAGTATACACTGAACAGTTTTGTGATCGCTTCACTAGAGCATAGTCAGTATCTGCAAATCAACCATTTGGAGAATAGTTTGCATATTTACTATACTGAACACTGTTCCTTAACAAGTATCTAGATCTAATGTAGTATCTAGATCTAAAGATAGTGAATTACGTATCAGATTATGGTCCATGAGCAGAGAAAGAGAAGAAAGATGCCCACCTTTATGGGTGACCAGAATTTCTGTGGTGTGTATTTGTTTTTTCTGCTGTCCGTGCTCCTTCCTATTATGGTGTTATCTGATGCTACCTACGTTCTGTGCTGATAAGACTCAAGCATGGACTGTGCCACTCACCATTATTTTTCTCTAGAGGGAAAGAGTGATGTGACTGTTGGTGTACCAAATATTTCAGTTTCAGCTTTATGGAGTGTATAGCAATATATTTAGAAGAATTCCAGGTCTCTAAAAGGAAGTAGACTTTCCCGTAATACTTGTCATATGAATGAAACGGTATGAATTCTCTGTATTCCTAAACTATTGGAAAAGTCACCACCTGTTTTTATTCTCCATTATTTTTCTTGAGATAATAATCTCGTTAAATAATATTTTTTTTCACTTCTGTAGGCTTTATGCAGAATTACTCGTTACTCACCTAAGGCTTTCCAGAATGTCATTGAAAAAGTGGGATTAACAGCTGTACTAAGTTCCTTAGCAAATGGAATATGCAAAATTCAACAGTACATGATCACCATGTTTTCAGCGATGTTGTCATGTGGGATTTATCTACAGAAGCTGATTCAAGAAAAGGTTTGATTTCAGATTAATATTATTCACTGGCATGGAATTTCACTCATGGAAAGTTAAAATTGCCTCTGGTAGTGTTTTCGTGTTTTCAAAATGCTTAAGTCAGTGACATATCTGAATATCGGAAATGAGGAATGTGTTTATTTTGTATTTTTATTTGCTTAACATCTAAATAATGAGGTGTATAGTTTTCCTTTCTCTCTCACAGATCTTCAAGAGATGGTAGTAATGGGTATATAAATTGCTACTGCAGCTAGAATTCAATCAATTCAGAAAACTCTAGCCTGACCATAACTGATAGCAGCCCTAAGGAAAAACAATAAGGAATGCATGAGGACAGCTATTTGACATGGCACTCTTAGACATTTAAAAGAGAAAATAATGAGTTTCCCGAGTGAATCTAAAGCTGTACTTTACGCTCTCCTTAAAGGACCTTAGGCCAATTTGTAAGTGAAATGTCTTGCAGAAATTAGCATTTTAATAACTTAGGGTTTTCTTTTTAGTGTCACTGAATAAAACTACTGGTTCTGATTTATGTCTAATATAAGTTTTAGAAGCAATGATTAAAAGCTTTCTATTTTGATCACCAAATTATTCCATGTTTAGAGAAATACTGTTTACTTTTTTGGCAGTAAGTCTGCACATTTCATAAACAAAAGCAATCCCCCTCTGCTTGGAAAGGATAAAAGTCACAAAGAAAATAGGAACTCTAGCTCGCATTTTCATCAGATACTCTGATGTAATGTATGCTGTAACCTGACAGCCATCTTGACTATAACAATCTATTAGGCTTTAGTTGAAAGAGATTAATTTTGGTTTTCTATGAATTAACAACGGTGTTTACATTAAAAAATAGTCTACTATTTTCCACCATCTCTTCTTGCAGCCTGAAATCACTCGTTTTCTTCCTAAAAGTTATTTCTGTGCCTTGTCAGAATTGCCAGTGTGTTTTTGGAAATGCATCTCAGCTGGCCTTAAGCTTTCCACAGATTCCGCTATAACAACACTAACAGGTGGCAAATTGTCCCGTAATGTCGCAGTTTCTGATTGTGCGCATTACTGTGAGTTGGTGGTATAGTCAAAGTATCTTCAAAAAATATTCACCTCAACGTTCAGTGAAAGAATGCCATGTGTTACAAGCATATGGCTACAGCATGATGTCTTCTGTGAAGAACTGCTTGTTTGTATAGCACTTACATTTCTAAAAGGACTCCCTTTCTGATACTGCAGTTCTTGTGAACTATTTTAATCAAATATTTGACATTATAAAAATAATAACATATGAAATTCTTCAACTAATTATAGGAATATAGAAAGTATTTTGTTGGCATGCAGTACAGTAATGGCTGGAACTTTAAAGTATCTGCTTAATCATTAATGAACTGTCATAGGTGTTTTGGGAGCAAATGTTGCAATTTTTCAGATTAGAAAATTGAAATACAGACTAATCTAGACATTCTTTTAACAGTATATTTCAAACTACTGATAGAAGTGGAAATAGTACCCAACACTCTAACTGAAAAAACCTTGCACTTTAAAAATTGGTAAAGAGGGTCTAGTTCTACTGCATGTACCTGCATTTGTTGACTGTATCTGCCTTATGGCTCAGATAAATCTGTATCTCTGTTTTACTCAAATTAGATTGTAGGGTTTTGGAAGCAGAAACTGGATTTTTATTTCTCCTGAATAGGATCTAAAAATATAATCCTGCTCCTGAATTGAACTGCCAGGTACTATCACATTACATGGAGCAGTAATATTTTATTGCTGAAAACTGAATTTAATAATCCATGTATTTTTCAATATTCTGTGAGCATGACACACAAGTCCACCTTATTGAGAGAAGGAAAAAAGAAAGTGGGTACTGATGGTCTACAGAATATTTTGCCTTCAGTAGAATTCTTGTATGCTATAGCTTAAGAGGCAGAAGGACCTCAGTGTTATACAGAAGGTAGTAAAAAGGTTATGAATATCTTTTTAATAAACTGCAAACCAACATATTAGAAGATGCTTAAAAGTTCTAAATTTAAGATGGAGATCATTTAGCTTTGTGTATGTTATCAGGAAACTCCCTTAGCTTACAAGACTTAAGGCTCCCATTGTTTTCTACTTCCTTCAAGAACAGCGATAAAAAGAGTTACAAAATAAAAGCCAGAAGACAAAGGGGAAATGCAGTTCTGTGGTCGTCTACGCTAGTGTAAATCTTTAGAGAACTACAATAGCTAAAAGGGACTGCGTTTTGCCCCTTCTGATACAGAGCCTTTCTATTTTGGTTTCTTGTCTTGGAAACAAAAAAGCTGAAACGATGTTTTTAAAATAGTGTGGAAAAAGAACTCAAAATCAAAAATCTTTGACACACTGTAGCAGTAGATAAAAAACCCCGTTGCAAATTACTTTCATCTAGTTATCTGTATTCACCTTTGAATGAGTAAAAACGAGTAACGTAACATTTTGAATGCAGTTATGTTCTTCCAGAGGTCTATGGGGGCTGTTTGTTATTTATTTGTTTTTTTTTTTCTCAAGTACTAATAAGTAAAATTATTCAAATAGTTACGGCAATATGTTGTCATGACTGCATGATTTCTCTGTGTCCCTGCACCTTTGGCCATAGTCTCTTTTTATCTTGGTTGTATCCAATTATGGCACTGAAAAAAAGCATTATAAGTCTGTTATAAATGTTGTCCTCATATCTCAGTTACTTTTTTCAATTTTTTGTCTTTTACCAGAATGTGGATAAGTAGCTACTTCTGATGTTGATGGTTTTGTCAATATCAGTATGAATTAGTAAAAATATATAAATGCCTTTTACAAAATTTTTGTAACTCTTGTAATGTGGAGGCATTTGCAATGCATAGAAAGAGAATTTGAAAATACACAACAATACAACAAAAGATTGCTATTGCAACTTCAGTTCTTGTATAGTGAAAGTGGTCTAACTGTTTTCCCCTTGTGTAGCCAATTCGAAAACATCATTGCTTTTTGTGATTTGTTTTAAACTCGCTTTGCAGTATTACTAAGAGTATCTAATATAAAATCACAATCTTGTTGCAGTTGACAGTGCGTTCACTTGCAAGGAAAAGAGTGTCCTTACCCTGCAGAGTCTCCATGGATACATCAAACAGTTGCAGGGAAGGGAAGAACAATATAACAGTGAAACAATTAATAATTAATGTATTAGATGGTGTTTCAGCAATTTTTGGCTTTTCTGATGTAGTGAATTCTGCAGGTCAGCAAAGATGTGCTTCAGATTTTCTTTGGATAAACTGTTGCTGTTTTGCAGTCCTCAGACCAGTCAGAAAGGCAAATTCCAAAGTGTCACATTTATTTCTTAAATGAGATTATTACACCCTTCCCAGATAAACCTGATGTAAATGATTTTATTTGGCAACCTTGTCTTAACCCATGGCAACCCCTCCATGTAGCATTGAAATATTCTTGCTCTCCAGAGCATGAGGACTAAAAGTAGTCAGATGTACTTTGGCTTGTAGTTGCACGTATCTTTCTCATGGTGTCCCTGTGCTTGGTCTGTCAAGGCCATTTGTGTTAACAGACAGTGTTGCATTATATATACTCTTTCACTAAGTCTGAGTCTTAATGTAAAACCTTTTTTTTGGTTGTTTGGAGTAATCTAAAAAACCAAACAACCAAAACACCACAAAATGCCACTTTAGTAAAATTTCAACCTTTGTTTTTGGTAGATTGTAATTTAAGAACTTTACTGCTGCAGGTTCATACTGGACGAGCTACAAGTCATGCTCCATGAGCTGTTGTAGTGTTTAAAGCAGTAACACAGTTTATGCTTATTAACCACAAGATTGAGGACCTCTTCTGTGTATGAAGTAAATTACAGAAATACAACAGAACAGTTCTAGAATAATTATTAACAGTTTGTTTTTCTGTGATTTCTGTAGTTACTGTCTATGCTGACTGCTTTTGAAGACAGTGTTAAAACAGTATCAGAGTAAAATCTTAGGGTTTGTTGGTCAATTTTTACATTCCTTTTTCCAGTCTCTCTAAAGAGGTATGTTGCAAAGGCTGTCTCTAACAAATTACATTCAGTGTTGATTTTCAGGTTTATGGCAGTGAAGTTGCCTTTCATTTATTCTGTCAGCAAAAGAGGGAATTTAAGTAATACTCGGTATGTTAAATGTGTGTCACACAGCAGATTTTAAACTTTGCACGCAACATGCAGGCATACACTACACAGCTTTATTATGTAGTGTTACTCCCTTGAGCATCCAGCTCAAATGTTTGAAGGTAGTTTCTGTTAGTGAGGCTATTTGTGCTCAGTCTAATTTTTGGTTAGAGCCATGGACTCAGTTTGTGAATTCTGTCTCAGGTTTTAATTCTGTGATTTTTTAAATTTATTTATTTATTTGGGGGGGGAGGTGTTGAGAGAGATTTGAATTAGGGTTTTCAGAATGAGGCATTCTGATAGCTCAGTTTCATAGAAGAGTACAGATGAGTACCAGGTATTTTTATTCCTCAGAGGTAGAGGATACTCTATATGTGTGTCTTGTTGTTTGTTGGGTTTTTCTAATCCTCATCTTATGCTTTTAATACCTCAGTATACCTTCATACTCATAATACCTAAATCTGTTATTCATAATGTGAGAGCTCTTTTTTCCTTCTACTGATTCTCAGCTTTATTCCCTTGGAAGCTGAGGTAGTACACATGAATCTCACATCTTTCCATGTGTCAGGCCACATTCCAGAAACTAGAGAAAAAAATCCTTTCAGTATACAAGGCAAAATAAAGAGAGAGAGAGGGAGGAAAAAGAAGTGAGCTGTGATTTCAGAATCCAGTCAGCTATTTTTAAATTTCTGAAGGGAAACACTTTGTGGTTATTCTTTATTTCTCACTATCCTTGTTAAGATCTTAAAAATATTATTTCATTTGGATATACAGGAAGGAAGGAGTTAGCAAGGATGTTAGCTTCTTAGAAATTGAATTGATCATGGGAATGGAGAATGGTCAGTGGATTAGGAAACTCATGGCCCTTACTGCTTGCAGTTTATCCTTCTTCTTTCTTTCCAAGTCCTAATTTGGGTTGTTCCCAAGGTGTTGAAAAGGTGTTCTTCACTTTATAAACCCAAAATAAAATTAAATAAGAACAACCAGAGAAAGTAGAAACAGTTTTGCCATCTATTTTGGAGCATCTGTTGTATAATTTAGGGTTGTAGACATGATTGTATCCAACAAAGGTGTGTTTATTCTTCCTGCATATATGGGAATTAATAGGTAGACATCTAATCATATTTGTGCTGAATTATTTATGTGTTCTGAAAACCCTTTAGTATTCTTTTAAAATAAAGATATTAAAATATTTTACATTCATCCTTAAGGTAAGACATTTTAAGGTGTGACATTTAGTCCTATCATATTTTGCAGTTCATTTTGTACCATTTTGGACATAGTACATAGGGTAGGGCTTACTTATTGCAGCTCTTGAGAAGGTGTACAAAGCAGCTTTGCACTGGGCCAGACAGAATTTATTTAGTAGTGTTTTATGGATTTTGTTGTTTTGGTTTTGGTGGGTTTGGTTTTTAAATTTTGCTATGAGTGGCATGAAAAGTACCTTACTATTGCAGAATGCACATGAAAATGAGCAAGTTTTAAATGTATACAGTGCAAATAACCTTTTCCCATAAAATAATATTCATATATTTGTGTTTATTTCCACCAAGGATTTTGTGACTACAATTACTCATTTACTTGAAAGTCCTTCAACTTTTATTCGAGCGAAATCCTTTCTGGTCCTGCTACAAGTTTTAATTAAAAACAGGAGGATGTTGGTACTCAGTTGTCAAGCAAGGTAAAGTGATAATAGAAGATAATTAGAGATGTAATGCTTATTTTCAAAGTCGTACCTGAAATACATTAAAATGTGTGGTGATTTTGAGCCAATGTTTTTGAAGTGAACAATCTTCTGTGTAATATGAATCCTTTTGTTCATAAGAATATAAAAAGAGGGCGTTCTCTTTTGTCTGGGGTAATCAGGTGATGATTACTCATAAGGGGAAACCACTGTCTTACAGGGAGAGTCTGTCTTTTAAAGTAACTTGTAGTCCTAGCGAGCATTAGCATGAGCAGATTTTGCTCTGGGTAGGGCAAAACAAATACCGCAACAGCGAGTTGTTTCTATTGGTGGCAAAGCACAATAAAAAGGTCTGTCATGTACCTTCCTCATTTTAGGGTGTGGTATAATCCATAGTCTTTTCAGTATATAGGCACATTCAAGGTAAAATAATATTTCTTGTCTATATGTGTTGTTGGAGAGATTTATATCCCTCCATGGCAGGAACTAGATAATCTTTAAGGTCCCTTCCAACCCCAACCATTCTGTGGTTCTATGATATAATGATCACTGAATTCCCGTGACTTTTACATTAAATGTTTTATTTGTTTATGTGTTTTAAAATACTTCGCAAGAAATGATTGGTCTAAAATTATATTTGATTCACAGTGGAATAGTTACTTGAATTTTTGTGTATTCTGATGGCACAAAAACATTCCCGTATTAGACAAGAGGAAATTAGACTTTGTTAGAATGTAAATTATCACTATGTTTCAGAGGTGATTGGAGAAGTCAGATGGAAGAAATTTTATTTGGGATTTATATCTTCCACTGTTCATTATGAAGAACAGCAAAATGTGGTGTAAACCCAGTTTTTATGGTATTGGAATAAAGCAGGTCTGGAACTGAAAGTAAAAAAGGATGAGGCTTGTGTGTATATGTAAATCTAACTACATTTACAGAATTCTTTGAGGAGAATTAAGACCTATGCATTGGAGCTAAAGGGCTGGATTGGAAGTAGAAAGTGAGTTATACCATGAAGCCATTGTGAGGGGACATCTCGTGGGATGTTGTCATTATATAACCTTCCACCCACATACGAATCTGTAGATATCCCAATTTTTGTAGATCATAGAGAATAAATACTGAATCCAAGTTTCTTTTTCATGTGTATCTCTTTACACTTCCAGAAATGTTTTATCAGGTGATATGTTCTGGTTAGTGTAAAATGTCTTTAATGATTTGTGACTTTTTGAATGGTTGCATTTTTAATGACTGCTGCTATTCATATGCTTGTTACAGCACATAGAACTGAGCTGTGTGTTTGGAGAAATGTCTGATAGAAGTCCTGTACTGACAATTGCAATTTGTTTATTTATACCTAAGGTATTATGTGAAGGAGAACTTTAATAAATATCAGTGGTTTGATCTCTTTTTTTATAATGCTTTCCAATGAGCAGCCTTTCTGATGAGAATGTGTTGTGAATTTGGGATGTCATTTTGTATTGTGAATTTTGCCTTTATCTTGCTGTTTTATTGTGATGCTCCAGACAGAGCTGATTAGGGACCGATACATAATCTAACACATTAGGTAAAACAATAGACAAGCCTTATAGCAGCTTTATTGAATTAATTAAATGTTTTTCTTAATTTTTTAATGTTTTCTACATAATTGTTCTTCAGTGAACAGTATATCTCTTGTCAAGATAGATCATCTAGAGTAAAACCTTTCTCTTACATCCAGAAAATAAGATGGCTGTAGTCAGATGAGAGAGGAGAAATAACCCATTATATGTGGAAACAACTACTTTAATAATATTGTGAACTCTGGAAGATTTTTATTAAGCCCAGCAGAGATGATGGTTGTTTTTTGTCTTATACTGTTGAATTCCTGTTGAAGTATTTTAGTTAAATGTCTCCAGTTCTGTGACAGAGAAGTTACTTCAAAATTGACTTGTAAATTCAATATGGCTAGTACAGTAAGCAGTAATCAGTTGGATAACTATTGAAAATGCTTGATATACTCAAATTCTCTTTATGAAGGTCTTTGATTTGAGAAATACAAAGAGTATGTAGTAAAATGTGCATAATTTCTACTTACTCATTTGTCTTTAGAGGTTGCAGCTAATGCCTGTGACAGGATTTATGTTGCTTTAGATTATAAAATCTGTTTATGATAATAAATATAAGGCATTTTTTCAGTGTGCATCAGTTAAAGGATATGACGCAGATGATAAAACAGTCAGTAATAACTTTCATGGCAACACTGCATATATCTCTACAGCTTGAAGTTAAATGTTCCGTTTGGCATTGGAAAAGGCTTTTAGTTTAGTAACCAAAATTATATATGAGTTTGCAGAAATTTTTGTGAATTTATGTTTTTTTCCAAACCAAATTCAAACCCAAATTCTCTTAATCTGTTGTAGTGTGTTTTTAAATTATAAAATCAGTTGTGGTGGGAGTGTGTAATTTAAGAGCTTGACAATGGGTGCTACTGAGGAAATTTCACTGGGACTTTCCAAAGTACTATGAGATTTCAAGATCTGTAGATGAAAAGCATTTATATGTAATACCAAATGTAATTTTGAAGTGAATTTTTTCTCACACAACATTGGTACAATTCACCTGTTATTCTTTTTTTTACCTGTCTCATGGTAGTCCATTGCATACCTTTTGTTCTTCAACATGTGATACATCTAGAGAAGATTTGAGACCTTTTAGGCTGAAATAGCACTTGTTTGTTTATAATATGCAAATTAATTTCTTTTGCTAATCACCCCGAGTTTTCTAGTTTCCTTATTCTCTCCATGATTTGCAAAGGCAGACTACCTGTTCATGAGGGGAGGATACAATCTGAAGTTTTGTTGAGACATACAATCTAATCCTTTACTGATCTAGTAGTCATTTCTGATTTGTCTCACTGAATTGTTCTTTCTGATCTAAATGGTTTCAGAGACTTTCCTAACTGGAGACTGCCCTGAAGATTGATCTTCCTCCCTAAAGAGTATATTTAAACTTCTTTTTCTACTTTCCGCAGAGATGGACACTTGTGGAAAGATAGGGTAGTATTCCTGCCAGATTTATGCAGTCTGCAAAAGCCTAACTATGCACAAAAGCATAACTTCTGAGCAAAATCTTTCTCTTGTTATCTGTCCCCACCTCCCATATCTTTTAAATTTTCAGATCTTGTATATTCTCTCAAAGAAAAAATTTTATTTGGAGACCTATCACAAACTGACATCTGGTATAGCCTTTTGGCCTTACATGTTTAAGATTGGCCTAGAAAAAGAGTCAGAAAAAGAACAGAAAAGCTTGGTGCTTAGTCAGATGGGAAAATATGGAAATGGAAGGCACGAGGGAACAATTAGGCAAGTCAGTAATTTCATGAAGAAAAACCCAGACAGCTCATATCAAACAAAAAAAAAAACCAAAACCCCAAACAAAAAAAACACAACCAAAAACCAACCAAAAAACCCCAACAACAAAAAATATAAAAGGTGAAAAGAAGGGATTGACTCTTCTTACTAGTATGATCTGCCATCCAGTGTTGCATCTCTGTAAAATAAACAATACATCTATGTTAAACATCCTTCAAAGATCATCATCCTTTTCTATTAGCAGAGGTTGACTGAAAATGTGTCCTTGAATTATTAGAATAAATGGACTGTATATGTCTTCAGAGAATGCAAGATATTTTTTAGTTTCTTGGAGGCCTGTCATTCTCTGTGAACTTAATGAACTGAAGGGAGAAGTAGGAGAAGTCTGCTAGTGAGTGAACTCCTGGTTTTAGGTTCAATCATCTGGTGGCCACATGCATTTTTTTTTTCCCCTGTTGAGATGCTGGCAAAGTTGTAGCTGAATTTTATTGATATATAAGCTAATTTTAAGGATGTTGAGGGTAAATGTCACTGATAGAAAGGAATTAAATGAATTTTAGAAAACAGTTCTTAAAGAGACTTTGAGAGGTTGCCTTTCTGATCCAGGTCAAGGTCTGTTATTCTTGAGAAATATTTTTTAATGATTGGTGGAAATTGGTGGGTGTTCCATGACCTCTTTTTGGCAGCTGTTCTAATTGTTAGGTGTTCTTAACATTCAAAAATTATTGTTATTTTCTCATTGAAATTTCAATGCTACAGGTTAAGCACAGAAAACAATGTAGTTTTTTTCCTTTTTTCCTTTTTTTTTTCCTTTCCTTTCCAGTGACTTATATATATTTGAAGACCATGTCTTACCAAGACTGTCTGCTCAGTCTTCTAAATTTTGACTATATTTTCTTTTTTCATGTTGATCATCTTTACAAGTGAACAGCTGTTACTCTTTTTAAGTAGTAGACCTCATTCCCATTCCTGTTACTCAGGACTGTTAACTCTGAAATTCTCCCCTTTTTGCTCCACTTCTTCATGTCTTTTCTCAGAAAATTTGGGTTGTTTTACTTTATTGTGTAGAAGCTCACCGATTACAATAACACAATACAGATACTTGAAGAAATTTTTTAAAAATAAAACCTGGCTTCATAGACTGGTTTATTTCTCATCATATTTGTAGTACCACCTACATATTTTTTCGTGTATTGTTAAGTGCAAGACATTTGTATGCATTATATGAATTGAATAAATGTATTTCCATAGGCATAGTTTTTCCCATGAGACAGGACACTGAGATTCTTCAGGAAATAAAAGTAACTGATTAATTGTTCTACATATGACTGAGGAATTTGTTGAAAAAAGAGATAATGATGCTTTCCTGCCTATATACGGATATGTACAATTTCTTGAGAAAATGTTTAGTTGAACAGTAGTATCAGGGAAAAAATAGTTATGCATATTTTTAGAAAATCTTTGTGTGAATGGCAATTTCAGAAGAATTCTGTCAGGAGCTCCTGGACAAACTCAGACACAACAAGGAAGCCTACAGAGGGTGGAAGCAAGGACAGATAGCTAGGGAAGAATATAGAGAAACTGTCAGAGCAGCCAGGGATCAGGTTAGGAAGACCAAAGCCCTGATAGAATTAAAACTGGCCATGGACATCAAGGGCAACAAGAAGAGCTTCTATAGGTACATCGGTGATAAAAGGAAGACTAGCGAAAACATGGGCCCTCTCCAGAAGGAAACGGGGGACCTGGTTACCTAGGATATGGACAAGGCTGATCTACTCAATGACTTCTGTGCTTCAGTCTTCACTGGCAAGTGCTCCAGTCACACTGCCCAAGACTCAGAAGGCAAAGATGGGGACTGGGAGAATTAAGAACTGCCCACTGTAGGAGAAGATCAGGTTCAAGACCATCTAAGGAACCTGACGGTGCACAAGTCCATGGGACCTGATAAGATGCATCCATGGATCCTGAGGGAACTGGTGGATGAAGTGGTTATGCCACTGTCCATCATATTTGATAAGTCGTGGCAGGCCAGTGAAGTTCCTGATGACTGGAAAAGGGGTAATGTAAACCTGATTTTTAAAAGGGAAAAAAGGAAGAGCTGGGAAACTACAGGCCTGGTAAGATCATGGAGCAGATCCTCCTGGAAACTATGCTAGGGCACATGGGAAGTAAGGAGGTGATTGGGTCAGTGCAATCCCGAGCACAAATACAGACTGGGCGATGAGTGGATTGAGAACAGCCCTGTGGAGAAGGACTTGGGGGTGTTGATGAAAATGAAAAACTGAATGTGAGCTGGCACTGTGCACTTGCAGCCAGGAAAACCAACCATATCCTTGGTTGCATCAAGAAAAGTGTGGTCAGCAGGTTGAGGGAGGTGATTCTCCCCATCTACTCTGCTCTCATGAGACCCCACCTGCAGTCCTGTGTCCAGCTCTGGGCTCCCCAACATAAAAAGGACATGGACCTGTTGGAGCAAGTCCAGAGGAGGCCATGAAGATGATCAGGGGGCTGGAGCACCTCCCCTGTGAGGACAGGCTGAGAGAGTTGGAGTTGTTCAGCCTGGAGAAGGCTCCAAGAAGACCTTATAGTGGCCTTCCAGTACTTAATGGGGGCTACAGGAAAGATGGGGAGGGACTCTTTATCAGGGAGTGAAATAGTAGGATGAGAGGTAACAATTTTAAACTGAAAGAGGATAGATTTAAATCTTTACTGTGAGGGTATTAAGACCCTAAAACATGTTGCCCGGAGAAGTTGTGACTGCCCCTCCCTGGCAGTGTTCAAGGCCAGGTTGGACGGGGCTTTGAGCAACCTGATATAGTGGAAGGTGTCACTGCCCATGCCAGGGGGTTAGAATCAGATGATCTTTAAGGTCCCTTCCAACCCAAACCATTCTATGATTCTGTCATAATTTTGTGATGGGAAAGACAACACAACAAAAGAGAATTCATGAGATTACATAACTTTTGTATCTTTCCTCTCTCAGAATAAATTAACATACTTTGTTAATACCTGTCAACTGTGATTAACTAATAGAACATGCTTTTAAAAAATGACCCCCCTTCGCCCCCCATCAATAAAACCACTTATGTTGAAGTCTACTCAGCCTACTTTATGTAAATCTTAAACATATCTAAACTTGTTTCTGTATAGAATCAGGTGGTTGTTAAATCATGGAAGTGTTTTCTTAAAGAAAAAAATCCATGCAGACTCTGATCTTTTGTCATGTCTTTGTTCAAAGTTAAACAGTTTTTGAGTAAATTTACTTGGTTGTCTGGAAAGGCTAGAGGACTTTATACCATTTTAATTTAAAACATTAAATGTTTTATAATAAAGAAGCTTAAAGCCTTTTAAGGAAAATTCTATTTGAGGTGTCAGATTTTTAAGTTCTCTTCTATCTGACAGATCAAACCTCCTTGTAATTTAATACAATTTCCAGAGATTGCAAGAAAGATAAAAGATGCCCCATAGTCTCTGGGAAGTGCAGCTGAATGTTGCATCTGGGCTATTGCAGAGGTGAAAGGTATTTACTGAATGGGTCTTTCATTTTATCTCTCTTTGTCGCACAGTTCAGGAAGGATAAGTGGGTTTAGTATTCCATAGCAATGATGCATTGTTTGGAGACCTAATCCTGAAAAATGCATTCCTAAGTAGTTTTTACTTCATTGAGTAAATCGGCTTTTTGATTGAAGTAGACACTTCCTAGGATTAAATTTTGTGAGTCCTGCAGTTTTGCTATGTACACTTGAGGCAGTTTAAATAAGTTATTTTCATACTTCCATAAAAGAACATTGATTATAAGAATATTTTTAAAAAAAAGAGATAATACTGAAGTATTTTAAAGTAGTATCTTAAAGTAAAGAAGTATCTTAAAATCCAGAGCATGGATTTCACTCACTGTTGACTGATGGGTCTTTGCATAGGACCCCCAGGGAGTTCAAATGTGAAACAAATATGTCAATATTAGGCCCCTTTAAAGGGAAGTCTGGCCCTTCTGTCTATTCAAATAAGCATTTTAAAATATTGCCTGAAGCATTTTGTTATGGGTGTATTATTAAAGCAATCTCTTGTAAGTTAGCCAATGGCTAATAAATAACTTACCACAGTTTACTATGAGAAATGTCATTCCGCAGAACAACATAGATACACAGCACTTATCAGTTAAAATGTAAGCATTGAGTTTGTCCCTTGAAATCTTGAACACCAGATTTCTAGAGAAAGGTGTAAAGCTAGTTTGGACTTATATCTCTTTCAATATGGCCATTCTAACTAGTGTTAACATTTTGATAGGGTGTAGTATGATTTATGTAGTATGACTTCTCTTGACTGAAAGATTGATCTCTTATTACATTGACTTAAATTATTCTTGCTTTTGAAATTCTTACATGTTGAAAATGAATGTCTTTAGTCTTTTGCTCATACTGTGCATATTGGTCATATATTTCAAATTAAAGTGTATTTTAAAATTAGTCTTTCTTTCTAAGTCTGCAGAGGGAATCACTCCTTATATTAGCATCATGTATTCACTTAAATAGATAGAGTTGTACTTACAGTAGCTTAAGGGTTTCTTTCCTCTCGTTCCTTGATTCAGTCTTTTGTGTTATTTTAAAAATTGATTTATTTGAAAGGGAAAGCCTAAAATTTAAACAAAATTATAGAACCAGAACTAATGTATCATCTTGATTCTAACCACAGATAGTAGAAATGTCTGATTCAGTAGTATTTTTGAGATAGTGTCATTTTTTTTTTGTTACGAGAGGTAATGTTTTGCACTTGCTTAAATGTAGGCTCGTGATGTATATTGAAAGAGACAGCAGAAAGACTACACCAGGAAAAGAGCAGCAAGGTGGCAGTGAATACCTGTCAAAATGCCTGGATCTTCTCATCTATCACATCGTGCGGGAGGTGCCAGGAATTCTAGGTAAATTCAGTTGGTTAACTGAACAAATCTTACCTTTGCTTACTCCCTCAAGAAACAAGTATCTCTTTACATACAGAGGTGGAAAGACTGTGTTGTCTTATTATGTAAAGTTTGCACAATATCAGCTTCATTATGTTTTTTAGTTATGTCATAATCAGATTTTTTTTATTGGAATGCATGATTTCCTATATTAATGCTTTGTATTTGTTGAACGGTAAGTCCCATCAACTCAATCAGGAGTAAGGCTCAAACATACCAGAAATTTTATCAATTATGTTCTAAAGATATTCCAAACATAGAAAAACCTAAAAGCAAATTTGCCTCATAAAGCTCAGAGCTAGGAGAGATGCAACAGGGCATACTTGTGAGTATGTGTTGATCACTTACACTGAAACTGATGCGTTGAGTATTTGCTTCAGGCAAATTTTATGGAAAATTTCAACCTAGATATTTCAGTTGTTCTAGTTGTCTGAAACTGATATGCTTATGCATAAGAAAAGATGGAAAGATTTTCTCAGAGACAACATCAGTGCTACCTCAGCCCATCCCTTATACTTAGGAATAAGGACTTGAAGTTTCAGAAAAGTAACTTTTGTGCATTTGGACAATTTTGTGAATATCTGCTCAAAGTTAACTAGTATTTGAGCCTTTGGAATAATAAAAACTACTTTGAACTTTGGTCGCTTCTTATATGTTCAAACAGAAATCTGCTTGGGTATAGCAGCTAAAGTCCTGTCATTAAATATGCTCAAAAGGTGCAGTGGGGTATGAGGTACTGGTGAAGAGGGGACTTGCAGAAGGAACAGGGAAAGGCGTGTGTGCAAATAGGACAAAAGCTGCAAACTGTAAGGCATAATTTGGACTCACTGGGCAAACAGAGAAGAAACTGGAGAAGAAAGAAATTAATTCTAGAGTCTGGGGAGGCAGTCAGGAGAAGGTGATGAAGCAGGGTGAGAATTTTGGCTGTTTGTACAATAGTAATACATAAAATCTTGAAAAATTGAGGAGGACCTGTTGGTAAGATTTGAACGTAGGATTGACACTGAATGAAAGAAATGTCACAAATTACTCTAGATGAGTAAGAATGGTGGGCTTGTTCTTCATGGAAAAAAAAATGTGCTATATGTTGTATGAGGAAAGATGATGTTTTTATTTGAAAAAGTTAATTAGGAGTGAGTGAAGGAAGAAGGGAAGGAAGGGTGTTAGGGAGGGAAGGGAAGAGAGTAGGAAAGGAAGAAAAGGAAGGAAAGTGTGGGGAGAAGGGAAGGAACTGAGTGGAGTGAAGGATGGAGAGGAGAAGGGATAGATAAAGAGGAGGAGGGAAGGAGACAAGAATGAAGAAAGAAGAAAGTCTAAGATTGGTGTGGCCAGTCTGAATCATCAGTAAAATTCTTATTAAAACTTCTGGTGGATGAGATCTCCCACAGAATAGAGAAATCTAAATAGGAAGACAAGGAAGGAAATGCACTGAGTATTCAAGAAAAGAAAGGGAGCAAACCCAACCCTGATTGTGTATGCTTTGTCATTAAATAATAAAACATTTTTCATAAAATTATTTTCTGATGAGATGATGCTCGATTTGTTTTTCATCTTCTCTACATTATTACTAGAATATTGAAAATGAAATGGTAGCACTGCAAAGGTCAGTAGACCTAAATGTCATGCTGCTATTTTAAAAGAAACTTTACTTCCTATGACAATGCAGATTTTTGCCTTGCTGCAAATACATGATCTCTTTTTTTTCAAACTAAACACCAGATTTGTATATTGGCTATTTTTCAGGATTTGGAAGTCTCAGACTATAAATGTTGGAGGCAAAAATTCAAGCCCTACTGTCTATATGTACTATATGCAACTAGTATAGTAGGCTCTGATATTTCCTCAGAAGCTGAAAGTGCCATACATCAAATACATAGTTACTATCATTTAAATACATAATACATCAATTGCTTTAACATGTACTCTGCTGGGTTTTTTTTACTACCGATGCACAACTTCAATGCATTGTTGACAACTGATACATAAAGCATAATTTTTACATTTTGTTTTCCTTTCCATACTAGATTTGTGTGTTGATTGTTTTTATTAAGATTAAGCTATCTGTCCGTATTTGTCCATGTGTTTCAGAAGGCTTTTTAATGCTCTGATGAAGGAATGTGTTCTGCTTGAGGAGGTAAAAGCTATGGGCTCCTAAGAAAAATAACCAGATTTGCAAACTGGAACAGTTGAAAGCTGTTTAACTGTTGATTTAGAATTAATCTTAGCTGGCTTTTTTAATATGCATTTATGTAAGATCCTTACTGATCCCATCTTCTTCCACCAGATGTAGCTATAAACCAAATAGATTTAAAAGTTGAAGAAATTGTCCTTAAAGATACATTTAAACAAATTAAGTTGTTAATCTTTTATATAATTTTAAAAGTTTTCAGTTGTTTTAGGTAAGAAAGTAACTCTCTTTCTACATTTATAATATTTATCAACTGAAAAATTGACAAATGTGATGATTATATAGGCCTTAAAACATAGAAAGGGAGTAGATTGTTCAATAAATTATTTGTTGGTAACCACAGAGAGGTCTTGCTGAATTACAATATTGTGAGTAATCCAAAACAAAAATGTGTTGATGAAAAAACCAAGATTTTGGTTTATGTATTTGGAGAGTTTTAGGCAATGTTTTCCTTTTCTTGGGCAGTATATTATAGAATGAGTCAAATCTTTAAGGCTAGGTATTTTTACAGCCTACTTCAGTACCAGGCTCTGTCATTTCTGCTTATGTTGAAAATTGAACTCCATGGGAGCAGAAGAAAAGCACTGGTATTATTCAACATGAATAAACTCTGTGACTTACTCTGGAAGGAAAGGCCTTTTCTGGCATGAAAATCATATAAAATACCATATCCTGTCCTTTATTTGTTTAATTTCTATGTGATTTCCTTTTTACATTTCTGTGCAGCTCTCTCATTAGGGAAAAAAACCTCCATCACCTCCCTGGGCAGCCCATTCCAACAAATGCTGCTGCTGCTTCTGCTGCTCCTGTTCTTTATCCCATGGAGGGGAGGTCTTGCTATTCTGAGACAATAGTTAATGCAACACAAATTTAGCAAAATGTTCCTTGATTTTATATCTCCTCTGAAGTTTGAAGTATAACTTTCAATATTGCAATTAAAATTTTGTTCCCTTGTTATTATGTCTGAGGTTTGTTAAGGAGGCAACTAAGTTCTCTCATTGACCTGCTGCTACCTCTTTCATGAGCACGTGAGAATTCCTGTTGCTTTAGGTTACTTGCATAATTGTTAACCATTGTGTATGAATATGTGTGTGTGTGCAAGGCTGGTGAAGGGATCTTTTGGAAGTGCGGGGGGAGAGAATATTTGTTTCTTTTTCCCAGTTGTACTGTGTTGCAGGAAAAACATACTGCTTGAGGATTATGTCATCCACTACTCATGGTGAATTCAGCTGTTGGTCAGCTGGAAGTCATGAGAATTTTGCTTTTTGTTTCACTGGAAACAGAATTGCATCCATAGAATTTCAAGAGTATAATTCTATGCATATGTAGCCACCTAAAGCCAGTATAAGTCCACCCTGCCAAGAGGGGTAATTTGATCTTTGCTTCTACACCTGCCTTATATTTATATCCTCACCATTTTGCCAGAGGTGACATTTGCACGCCTGTCCCTGTAGCCAGAGCAGGAAATTGGCCTGGCTGAACACATCTAGGAGAGAAAAGTGCTGGATCAGCCTGCTTTGTCATGCAGTAACATGAACACTGATTCCAGCAGGAGGGAGAAGATGGGCTTGAACAGAGAATACTGGAACAGAGATGTTTTATATGTCATTTACTTTTGTTTAGTAAAGCAGTTATGTTAGATTAGTCTGAAATGTTGTTCTCTGTAGGTGACATTCTCACTGCTTTAACTAATGTCTCTGGACGTAAACATCCATCAACAGTTCAGGCCAAACAGCTGAAGATGTCCCTTCCTATGATGCCTGTAGTGTTTCATCTTGTACCCCCCCCCCTAAAAAATTGTTAAATAAAGGATAAACTCTTGCAGTTTCCCAAAATCTGATTTTTTGCTGATTATGATCAGAATGGATAAAATAGAACTTTTAGTAACATGTAGATATGTTGATGAGCATTCCAGCTATGTAGCAACATTAAAGATGTAAGCTTTATTTTTTGCACATTGTAAGACAACTCTAATGATAGAAGTAAATACGTATTTCATCCTCTTTTTCTAACATGGCTGTGAAATACATGTTTTACTTTTTCTGGTCATAAGATATGCATTTAATGTATTTTTTTCAACTTTTGCTAAACTCAAATAGGTATTTCGTCCCCAGATAGTCACAGAGGAGTTTCTTTTCAACTATGGGACTTTACTTGTGAGTATAACCATCCAAGTTAAAACTTGTTTGCAAAATATACATATGCATAAAATTTGGGGAATTATTTTAATGTAATAAAATTACATTTATAAATTGTAGAGAGAACTTTATTCTGAATATAAAAGTTAAGCTTTGATTATATTCACAACTTTATGTATTATCAGAAAATATTTTCTGTAGTATTCTGTTGGGTCAAAGGGAAAATATGCTGTCCTGTGTTCAAATATAGAGAAACTCTGCCTATGTCTGATAAACTGAGAATTTCCTCTGTACTTTATCTCTGAATTACACAGAATATTCTTTCTAGAATTTTATGCTAGTATTTTATGAGTCGAAAGATATTATAATGTAATCTATATTTAAGGTATTCTTTCCTTCTGCCACCTTTTTCGTTTTGCCAGTGGCTTTATTCTGTATTTAGTTGATGAAAAGCTGAGTGTTGTAAGCTATAGAGCTAAGATATTTGTCTCGTGTTAACATCTACAACCTGTTTATGATGTTAGCAATAGAAAATTAACTTTTTAACTGTGCCATATGATAGTACAGCAAAAATGAAGTAGTACTGTTGTAATGTAATTTCCTCATATGAAAGTAGTTGTTTCTGCTAAATGAGAAAAAAACATATTCCAAAGTTGTGTTTCAGAGTTAAGCAAATACTTTTAAGTATATGGGTTCATAAATGACAACTAGGTATTTACTTCCACAGTAACATGAAGAAATGCTTCACCACAAACAGCTAGATTAAAGTTTACCGTTCAGATTCACTTCTCTTTCTCCTTTGACTCTTGATTCCAAGAAAATGTGGGTTTAATTTAGGTCTGCTAAAATATTTGTATAAAAAATAGCATTAGAATGAAGAAAAAAACTTTAAATCTGTAGCTGTTGAATTACAAAGCCTTCTATCTCTTTGAAACATTTGCAACTAGGCAGTAGATTTATTAATGGTTTTGGATCAACCTTCTAGAAGGTGAAATTCTTCTGTCAACAAGACAGGTACAGCAGACCAGGTACAACGTAAATTTTCTTTTGATGTTACTCCAGCTTGCTTGAACTTGACTGAGGAAGTCAGGCTAGTTATACTAGTACAACTTTCCTCTCAGATCAAGGAGGGAAAGATTACTGAATATTTCCTGCATCTTGTTGTTCTGTCTCCATTGAACAAGGCAATTCAGGAACTTACATATACTATTTCAATTTACACATGAAAAAGGGAGGGAAGTAGTATATCTGAAAAATTATTATCAAATTTGAATCCATTTTATATAACTGTATTATGATATGACTAATAAAATTTCTTCTGGAAGAGTAACTATCCATTCTACCAGGCAACATTCTACTCTGGAATTCTGTGTTTACCAACATTCCCACTGACATCTATAAAGGGGCATTCGATCTTCAGCTTGTGCTTTTTTGAAGTGCTGTGCTATAATTGAAGTTTCTAAGACTTTAACAAGTCAGTCTTTCAGGTTTTTTTGGGGTTTTTTATTCTTTTTTTGTGTGTGTGATTTATTCAGAAATCTTACTCTTAACAATAAGAAATGATTTGGAATGGAAAAATATGTGCTTGGTATCTGGAAGAAAGAGTAGTTATTTTCCTGCAACTGTTGTTCATTGAGAATTTTTTTTTTCTTGCTCCTTTGAAGTTATTTCCATCATCACTGTAATTTTCAGTGGTGGTGTGCAAAGAAATTGAGAGGGAGACCGGACAGTCCTTTCATGTTTTCAGCTGTGAACAGGAATACATGGAGGACATTCTCTGCCCCAAAGGCACAGATAATAGTAGGCTCCTAGTGGAGTGCTTAGGGCACAGGCTCACCCAAAGTGGAATACATGCACCATTCCTCTCTGTTGCTTAAAAACCCCTTGGTAGCTGTTTTTGTTTGTTTGTTTGTTTGTTTGTTTTTATAAATACATAATCTTTTTGTGTTTCTAATATAAAATTAAGGAAATAAGCCTTAGTAGCCAGAACAATTTTTACACCAACTGTATTGATTTTTCCAAATTGGTCTTGAGGCTGTGGTTATGTGTGAAACTGTCTTAAATTAGCAAGCAAAATAATTTACCCTCTTCCAATACAAGTTAATTAGATAATAACTAGTATTTTTTTTCAAATGATCAGGAAGATAAAATAACTTTTTTTAAATGAAGCTGTTGTTTTTTGACTGCCTCTGAGATGCATTTAAATTATGAAATATATAATTAGTTTCTAACTGTATTTTAATTAGAGAAGAATCCTTCAGATGTTTCTTACATACTGAGAAAAAGATAACCCAAGTAGACACTTGTGCAATTTAATATACAATAACAAAACTTTAATTGATAGTGAAATATAAACCAAGCATCATTTTCTTAATACTTTACATGATATAAATAAATAGATATGTGTGCAAATTTAAAATGAGAAAGATGTTTATCCATGGTAAAATCTCTGCATAGTAAATAATGCATTAGTAAAAAAGAGCATACTACAAATTCTGCTGAGAATTTTTTCTTCTCTAGCAAATGTTAATGTCTTTTTTTATCCCCTATGAAATAAACAGCTATGCATAGAAGTGAAAGCAAAAGAGTGAAATCAAGATTAAAGGCAAAAGAATTATGGGTCTAATTGTACTGTGTTTACTTAACCCAGATTATTAACATTTCATTATCCCTGTTCCAAAAAATGGTGACTAATTTGGGTGATTTTTAATAGAAGATTATGCATTTTTTTAATGTTCTTCTGTCTGTAACAGTATCTGTAGTGTGTGTAGTAGTATGCATGGATATCAAAAAAAGGTAGAAAACTGCATTTTCTGGAAGGCCTTTGGTCATTTTTTGAGTTATTTTAACATAGCCATGTCCAAGGTAATTGAAAGTCTTCTAAGTAATTACAGTTTTCTGTTACAATAAAGACATTTAATTACTGTCTATTTAGCTGGAAATGTTCTAATTCCTGACATTAGTCAGAGTAATAGTCCTTACTGTACTCTACGTTTAAGTGTCCAGCAGCATTACAGACTTGAAAAATTGTTATAACAGCTAGATCGTGAATGCTTTCAGTCTTTCATATCTTTATTATTATGACATTGTTTCCTAATGTGGGTGCATTAACATTTTGTATTTACACAGTCCCTTAAAGAATTTCATGTTGTAATTATTCAGTGATTACTCTTAATTTTTGTTTCTAAAGTGTTTTAACATAAATACTGCTTCTTCTCTAGAATTTTATCATATCGATAGATTCAGGAGAAACAAACTTGGATGGAGCAATAGGTAAGGTAACTTTACAATATTGCAGTACTTCTATATGCGGGCATCATAACTGTTGTATTTTATAAAGAAATATGATGATTTTTCCCAATAGGTCAATCTGCATCAGAAGAATTCATTAAGACTACTTTATCAGTCTTTCAAGAAGTAACACAGCATCCTGTCTTGTTGATAATCCATCGCTTGACTGTAAGTCTGACAACGAATTAAATAGTTGTAGGCTAATTCCTAATTCCATTGATAAATATAATGTTTTGAAGATTTAGAAACTATTTAAAATATGGCTTAAAATGTATTGTGGATCTATGTGACAGAAAAATCCTTATTTATCTACAGAATTAATTTTCAAAGAAGCAGCAAGGTATCAAGAGTCAGTTTACTATATTTATTTGAGAACTTAGAGGAAGAATAAGAAGGGCTTAAAGTTTAGAAATAGCAGTTATTAAAATAATTTTCATATAAACATACACTTGAGTTGTGTAAGTCTTCTTCCTCAAAGCAAGTATGTTGCTATACATTAGTGCAAATTTCACCACTTCATTTGTCATAATGCTTTTAACATAGCTTGGAAAGATCACCTCTGAGGGTTGAAGATCCTGTTCCATCAGTACTCTTTCTCATGAGATAATCAATAGCAGTTATGGGGGTTTTTTTGTTTACTAAAAATGTTGTTACAATTAGTAGACCCACATACTGTAAGCTTCTTGCATCACTAAGTTTTGTTTTCTTTGAAGTGTTTGTTTAAATGGTTTACAGTGAGCTAAGCTAGCTGAAGCCAGAACAATTATGTTATGAAACAGCTGTCAGCAAATCAGGAGGTCAGAGTGTTTGAATCACTGTTTGACAAATCATTGTAGCCTGTACCAATGCATTTTTGTGCCTGAATTCTCACCAGAAGTATAACCCACCATACTTACTGGGGTGACCATTTAATTCAAATTGAAATTTATGTGTTTGTATTGCAGTTAGGGCAATTAAGGACACACTCAATATAGCACATAAATCTAGAAAGGCACTAGCAAATTGTACTACATGAGTAATCTTAGGAATTGTGCTAGACAGGAATGGGTGATCTTAGAAATTAAGTGGGTTTAGAAATTGAATCCAATTTAGTATGCTTAGTGGTTGAGTATTTAGATTATGAAGTCTTAATAAGGGAAAATTGTAAAATTAAAAAATATATATTGGAATTTAATTAAATTTAATGTTTATTTTCATTAATGCTCTTGAAAGAGTGGTATTCAAGAAAATGGTCCTTATACACAAAAATCTAACCACTTAATAGTCAGAGGGGAAATAGTACAGAACTGAGCAGTTCCATTTACTTTCAAGTAATATGGCAACTGATGTTCTAGAAAAGAAATATAACTGTAGGTGAGGTATGAATGCCTATTGATATCTCCCTAAAAGCTTGTCAGCTTGCAAGTCGCTGTATTATGACTGTATCAATTCTAGAATCACCTCAGTTTTTAAAAATCATCATTTTATTTCTGTGGGTTATCAGTGTGTCTTATATTGACAGAAATATGTACCATTTTTTTTATGGAGCTCCAACATTTACTGAAATGGCAATACCTTGTGTCAGCACATTAAATAAAATTCCCCTAGCTGTTTAAACTTTAATGGTCTGGGAGTTCTCTTCTGAAAAAGTAGCACCAAGGAGTCAGCTCACCTTTACAACTCTTCCCTGCTCTCATCCCCACATTTGGCAGAACGTTATATTGAAGCCAGGGAATGACTATTCTACTCTCTTTTAAGTAACCCCTGGCTAGCAGTAGGTGAGTTTTATGTAAGTATCTAAATTTGGGGGGAACAGTTTACTTAATCACATATGTTGAAAGTTTTAGATGTTTATTTAAAATCCATCTGAGCACATCAATTAACCTTATGTAGCTAGAGATAAAACTTCCTGCCTGTCCAGTGCTTGCAAATGTATGCCACATACCACTTATGTAGAATAGTTTTCCTGATTTAAATTAGGTATATATTGGAATTTATTAACTAAAAATAATTATATCCTTGTCAATAAACAGCTTTTTTTTTTTTTTGAGAAAAGAAAATCTATTACTTCACTCACTCGTTTTCATAATAACAGTTCTTCCTAATTTAAAAGAGCCCTCCTGACACTCAGCAAATAGCCATTCAGACACAAAATAAAGTGGATAAATTGCCTCGTATTTGGTATGTTAAATTCAAGAAATTGTCCACTGTAATTAATAATCTCTAACCACATCTGCCACTAGTGGTGCAAACAGTAATTAGTTTAATACTATTTACGAAGTCTAGTGGGCTAATTATACTTGAATGTACAGCATACATTACTTTAGAGGAAAGTGGTACTTCATCTTCTATGATGCATACAGAATATTTTTAGAATTGCTGTTACTCAAGGGATATCTTCTAATTGCTGCTCGCTGAGCATGACTGGAATCTATGAATATAAATGCCAGCACCCAGTGGAACTTAGTGCTTTTTTAAAAAGTTGAAGCAAGACATGTTCGAGCTTCCAGATCAATATTTATGTATAACAGTGGTTAATAGGAAACTCTGTTACTGGAGAGAAATGTGTATTTTAGGCTGATCTCTGAAGCCTGGATTGCTCATTTAGGTGTTTACAAACAGTATTTTATGCAGAGGGTGGGGGGAAGGCCAAAACCTTCTGACAGGATGCTTTTTTTTCCACTATGACTGTGACATTGCTTTAAAGTCTCTAATCAGAAATTAAATGCATTTTTAATGAAGGTAATAAAAAGTGAGGTTACATTAAGCAAGCAGAACCAGTAAGTTTTTTCAGTTCAGTTCTGGTTTTAGTTTAGCTGCAATGGAAATTGTGTAAGTTAATAGGAATTTAAGAGCAACGTTTCAGGTTCTTTTCCACTTTGAGAAGAAAATAATTACTTGTTCTGGGTTTTTTTTTTTTTTTTTTTTTTTTTGTGATCGAATTTCTGCTTTCCATCAACTTGAAGTCAGTTATTGAGGAGATTAATTTCTGTGGGTACCAACTGTATTATATATTGCTAAGTGTGATAAAGTCAAGGGAAATTAATTGAAAGTGCTCAAATGAAAGCCATAAGTGAGCAGTAATTTAATTTTGCATGCAGTTGTGTGCATTTTAACAAGATATAAAGACTAATAGTAAGAGTGACCTGCAAATTGTGACAAAACTGTAGATTTTCAGGTACACAAATATGATGATGAAGACCATCAAAAGAGTCTCTATAGACTGCAGTGGAATATAAACCTTGGTTTCTTAAACTGACACAAGTGCAACTACCTGTTTTCTCCAAACACCTAAATGGAAAAGTATTTATTAAACTCAGATAATAAGTGATACAATAATATTTATTTTCAAATTTTCATAAAGGTTTAGATAATTAACTGGAAGAATTCTGTGCTCACTATAATTTGCATTTTATTTTCTCTGATAAGTATATTTGTTTGCCTGAAAAAAGGATGTATGCTAATTCAGAGCACTTTGAGAAGTGATGAGTTTTATGATGGCAGAGAGTTCCCGTGGGAGTCCTTTCTATACACTGACTAGCTCCCACAAATGTGCACAGATGATGTTTTACCCAAAGCATGAAAGTTGTTCTCTGTGTTGAGGCAAAAATTGTAAGCAGTGATTCTCTTCAAGGTTTTAAAACTTACTTTTGAAAATCAGGCTAAAATAAAGCACCCCAAACTATGAGTTGCTTGAAGAGAAGTCAAGGGAAAAGCAGTATGACATGGAAATCTACTTGTTGACAATATAAGAGTTATGGTTTTCACCAAAGATTGCAACACAAGGGTTAGAAACTTCTGCAAGCAGTCTTTTCTGCTCATCTTAGTCTTTTCTTGATTCAGCATTGGTGGTGCTCTTCATCCACAGGCTGTTCTGACACCTTAATTTGTTAGTGTAGGGTATGACTATATGAACATACTGTACAGCATTTCTTCAATCACTTTCTCTTTTCAAATGGATTAAAATTCTATACCACATGTGGCTTTCTGTCCATTAAGCTCATCCACATGACATGAGACTTTTCGTGAAACCCATTCTGTACTGACATACTGAGTCAGTCAATCAGTGCTGTCTCTTCCCAGAAGAAAAATGAAGATTCTGAAGTTCTGGTGACTTTTTTTTTAAAAAAAAAAATAAAATTACAGAGATGTCATCCTTCTCCCCACTTCATTGTAACATGCATTAGATTGTTCTTTTTCTGTTACATTCTGAGAGATTACTGGCAATATTAAACACTGAGGAGCATGCGGTGCCTCCAGCAAATGCTTTAAGAAATTTGAAGGCAGCATGATCTTAATTCCATGGTCACTTTCAGCAATAACTGTATGTGGAATTTTAATGAGAATAAATGTCATGGTGCTGTTGGATGTTGCTGATCTTACATGGGACTGGGGAAAAAAAAAGGGTTTGGGAGCTGATGGTCTTTGCTTTGGTACATTCTGCTTTGAATTGAATTTAAAGGTCTTTTCCAACTTAAACGTTTCTATGAATAGTGGATAAGGAGCATTTATTTATCAGTAGTTGTAAGTTAAACATATGCACTCTAAAAAGAACCAGATACCTCTTGAAAAATCTCTGGAAGTAAAGTAATGGGCTTAGTCACTTGTGAGTTTGAATACCATAGTTGCGTGGAAGTGATAGTATAGTTTCTTTATGTTAGTTTAATTCCAAGTTGTGATTTTCACTTGAGAACAGCATGGTTCACAAATGCTTCTGGACCAGGCTTTAAGCCTGCTTACTTTTTCTGTCCAGCCAGTGTAACAGCAAATGTCCAGGCTTTGGCCTTAAACACTGATTTGACAAACTCTGAAACTAATTTTTAATCCAGGAAGAGATTATTTTTTTAGATCCATAATGTTATCCATATTAAGGTAAATTCTGTGGCCTAGAGAAGAGGCTTAATCTATCCGTATAAACATAGCCTAAGTTGTAGGAGATAATAGGTAAGTTTGGTTATATGCTAGTTCATTAATACATAGTGGTTGTATGTCTGTGTTGAATAGTTAAATTCATCCTTGCTGGCAAGTACAAGTGAATGGAAGTTTAGTTCTCCATCATCATGCTTAGGGGATACCTCCTGCTAAGCAGGGATTTAGTGTATTGTATCCTTCCACTGTGAGCCCTTGCAGTGTTAGAACTGCTTTCTAGTGGGTATTTGTGAAACTTGGACTTTGTTTGGTGAGGTAAAGTAAAGCTGAGGCAATGTTTGTTTCTAAGAAAGCAGGCACATATATGCAGGCCTTATGTCTGACATCTCCTGAACAGTGGAGACAAGAAGAGAAGGACTGAAATTACATTTTTCTCTTTCAAGACCCTCCTAGTATCTGATGAATACTTTACTTTGAAAAGTACTTTACTTTTCTCTCTTTCTCTTTTAAGGGTTAAAGTAACATACAGACTTTGCAGAAGAATTTTTATAAAAATTGTGCCTTGTTTTCAAAATATCTGATTTTTGTGAGTAATAAAATACTGTAGAAAAGCAAGTACAGCTTTTTCTGTGTACTCATACCTCACTAGTAGAGTTTTCCTTGCAAAAATCAGGAATGTTGAGGAGACAGGTGGTCTGGTTTTCAATAGTATACTTGGATTTCCAAAAAGTTTTTGACAAAATCATGCACCAAGTTCTCTTGAAATTCATCAGTGGCCCTTCCCTCTTATCCTCTGAAAGATCAACTTCTTCTAACTGGTTAAAATTTACTAAGTAGAGAATAGAGATCAGTTTTTAAAAATCTAGGTATATTGAGAATAGTGCCTTACAAAGCTCTGTGTTGCAACATGTGCTATTTATAACTAATCCAGAAAAGAGAATGAATAGGGAGGTGACAGAACTGACTGATGACACTAAATTATTCACAGTAGTAAAAATTAAAACTGACAGAAGAGTTACAGAGGTTTCAAGATAGAGTGAAAGGACGATAAGATGACATGCAATTCAATACTGATAAATGTCAAGTGACGCACATGGGGAAAAATCATTCCAACTATACGTATACCGTGTCAGGCTCTAAACTACTTGTAACTGTTCTGGAGATATTTTTAGCATAATTTTTCTAAGAAAATGATAGCTTTATACTCAGCAGTAATCAGAAAGACAACAAGATTATTAGAAATGACTGGTAAAAGATCAGACAAAAAAGCAGAAAACATCACTATGCCGTGGTAAGTCCATGGTGCCCTCAGGTCTTGAATATTGAATGCACTTGTGGTCATTCACTCTCAAAGGGAATGAAGCTTAACAAGATAAAGTACAGCTTGATAATGCAAGGAGGGACTGAGTGGATAAGAACTTCAGCTTGGAAACAAAAGACTTGAGAGTTTAGCATTATGAATGGCATGGATAAGATGAATTTAAAATAATTATTGATGGTTTTCATAAAATAAGTGGGTATCAAGTTAGTTGCTTTAAAATAAGCAAGAAAGTGCCTTTTCATAAAGCATAATTGAAGTGTGGAATTCAGTGCTGTAAGTGTTACACATGCTAAAATACATTTAAGATAGGATTGGACAAATGTAAGGGAGAGACGGCTAGTAAGCATTATAAAATGCAAAAATACAGATATCATCATTTTAGGAAGTTTCTTAACTCAAGAGTTTATCTATTAGAAACTAGAGTTGTGCTTTATGCTTGGTCTATTTCTCCTACTCTTTTTTTTTCTATTCCTTTCCAATTGTCAGAGGCAGGATTACCAGGTTTGAGCTACATTTTTGTTTGGTCCTGTACATATATATTATAGCTGTGAGATATAAATGGCATGTGTGTGTGTGTAAGTTTCTAGTATTTCATTGCTATTTTGGGTACTGATAACAGCACATTTGTGGCAGCATGGCCTTTGAATGTCATTTTTACAGAATTATACAATGGTGGCTTTGTGCAGTTAGGGATTTGTCATGAAGTGGATATCAGGCTATTTAGAAGATGGTAGAAACCCAGATATAGCTATTATCATATTCAAAGTATCTAGTCTGTTCCAGATTAAAAAAGTGGGAAGTATTCTTCTTTAAGTAAGCAATCTTAGTGATAGACTGAGACAAGAAAAATATCTGACTATCTTCATGTATATGTGAAGATTTAATTCCACGTAGTTGTCAGCAGTCATTTTAAAAGAAGTAATTTTTGAGTATTCTTCTATTTGTTCGAATACCTCTAGAAAATGCTAGAATACTAATACCATGTTTCTGTATACATAACTTACAGAAACTTGTGCAATTCACTGGTGAATTTATTAAAAATATTTTATGTACTATTACGCTTCAGTTTATTTCACTTCAGTGATTACTTTCTTAGTTCATATCTTGTTTACAAATCTGTGTACACATCAGTGAAAAACAGTGACCCAAATGGCATGGAGAAAAGATGAAGGTTGCAGAGTTAGGAAGTATCTGATTTAAGGTTCATGTACAATTTAATACTTGCTTCTCCCTTCAGCAAGTGCATTCTGATATCCTCATGTATCACAAAATAATTTTCCGTAGGATTAGTACTTCATTTAGCTGATCCCACCACCACACCAAACTGACAAGAGGCAAACACTTGCTATGGAGAACTCTATTCTAAACAGTTTGTCTGCCAGAATTGAAATTCGTGTTAGTAAAAGATCAGAAATAGCCACAATGATTATTTAAGACCTGAAGAATCTTCTTTACAATGACAGTTTAAATTATATTTATCATAGAAAAGACAGCACTGTCTTAACTACATTTGCTAGTGTGGAAAGACTAATGTTAATACTAGATGAAAGTGAAAGAAGGTGTGAAGTTTTAGAAACTGAAGTTGCATCGTACTGTTGTATAGTGCCACCTTAATTCGTATCAGTCCGAGTCACTGTTGCTGAGTGATTCACAATATTCTGAATCCCTACATTGTTTCAGACAATCAAGAGCTGCTTTTTTGCCTCTTCTCACACTTTTAATTTACTGCTTAAATGTGACTCTTCATTTGAGAAGTGTTGCAGTAGGTTGAACTGCTTTTTTTTTTGGACTGAAAGATCCGAAGTTCGGTTTTTGTTTTTTTTTTTTACTCTTACCTTGCAGATATAACTAATACAAGTTGTAGAACAGTTTAGAAACCTGCACTAACAAAGCTGTTGGAGTGCAAAGTAGTTTTATTATTTATCTTATTGAATATTAACTGAGAAGACCAGGAAATATTCAAAATAATGAAGTGTTACAAAAGTCACTACACCTGATATATAACATTATCTATATAGGAGTAAAGGCTGTTTGTAATTGCTAGAGTAGTTTGACTGTCATACCTCAGAGTCCTTTAACTCTTTTATTGAATGTATGTAACAAAGGCATTTTTTGGTACTTTTTCCACAAGTGAGAAAAAACTAACTAAATGAATCCTTTAATGTCAGAGATTTAATTTAACAGAGACCACCAACTAGCAATAAAATAGTTGCTATTTGTAGTTATTGCTGGCTAGTAGCTAACTTCATTTAGTGACCCCTTTCAACATATACTTTAAACTATAGATGTTTGGTAATAGTAGCTGCATAAATCTAGAGAAATTCTGTATTCTGGTATTAATCACTAAAAGAAAACACATGGGGGAGTATAATGCAGCACTGTTATAGCAAATCCTGTTCATGGTGTAGTGAGAACCTACACAGTTATTTGTATAAATAAATCCAAGGACAAGCTGTGTATCCATGATGCATGCTTAAAAATTGTAGGGCTGTCCAACCATACTCTCCCCCAAAACATGAAGCATGTCCTGTCTAAATAAATTATATTTTACCAGTGATTTAAGACTCAGCAATTCATTCTGTTATAGAGAATACCAATAATACACTATTTTTGTAATATTAGATATATAAAACTGAGTTATAGCCTAGTTTGCCATAAGTTGATTTCAGATGGAACTAAACTGACTAATCCCATGATAGATGCTTAATCTATGACAATAGACATGGATCCAAAACATGGATAACAATTGACTGGATTTTTTTTTTTTTTCATATTTCAAATCTTAAATCTGTAAATTTAAATTTTAATGGAAGATTGTGTATTACCAGAATGGAAGAAGTTAAAATTTTATCAAGATACTCTGCTAAGCTTAAGGCTATTTCATTAGAGGTAGTACATCTTTCTTGATGTATTTTAGTGCTATGCAGTTTTGTTTTAGAAGGACGTTTCTCCTAAACTCTATTTGAAGATTAGCTTATGGAATAAAGCATCAGGATTAATACATATTTTAATACTCTTTCTTTTTTATTATCTTACATCTGCACTGATTTCTGTATTTTAAGTTAAAATTCCCTCTTAATGAATTATACCAAAGTTACTGTTCTTTTCTCTATAAAAGTACATTACTATCTGTAACTTTGAGACCTTGCCAGACAAGAGTGAACTTGGTTGCTTTATAAGAGTGATTATGGATAAATTTTTGTGATAATTTATCTCTTTGATTAAGGCCTCTAGCAGTGGAATAAACATAGTTGATAGTGTTCTATTTTTTTTCCTTTGTGAATAATCTAAGGCAGATCTTTCTAATTCTCTGGTTTAGGTTGAAGACTATATCCTCCCACCACTAGTTTCTTTGGTCCACAGTCAGAATGGTAAGTAAGTATATGGCCACATCAACTACAGTTTCCATGAATTCCACATTTTGTTTTAATTAGAATTCAGTGTGGTCACATTCTTGGCACCTTTATTTTCAAGTGGAATGGAGACTCTTCAGCTTGCGGGTGCTCTCAGAAACCACATCAGTGCTTTTAAGCCACAAGGTCATGGCTGAGGAGAAAGGGGAGAGCCTCAACTCAAACAGCAAGCTTCTGTCTCTCGTTAGGGATTCATTGCTGCCTCAGTAAGTATAATATTACTCCTGTAATGGGGAATAACTTGATACTCAATCCATTTTGACAGCATTCTTGCTTTAACTTCCCTTTTTTATGTTTAAATGGCAAAACAAAAAGGAGTAGCAATTAACTGCTGCCAGAGTTCTCTGTCCAGCGTATCTGTCCTAGTTTTATTTAGTACTTTGTTGTATACAACAGAAACACAGCTTCTGTGCAACACTCATTTCTGATACTGTGCCTCTGGCTGCTCTTATAGCAAAACAAGTTTCCCCCAGCTTTCAGGCTGTGATTTAAATACTCCTCTTTGTTCTGCTAATAAAGTAAGAATTTTCTAACAGCAGCATCTGTCTATCTTGGATATTGTGCCCTCATATAAGATGTTCTGAAATCATATGGAATGGCATGTGTCTTTTTAAAAAGGAATAGTACAGGATGGATTAGTCCCCTATGATCCACCCAAGGGTTATTACCTCTAAACTGATGTCCTTGCATGCTGCCCTGAGCAGCAGAAAAACCCTACAGTCGAGTAGATGAAACTACAGCTGGTGGACCAGATGTGGCCTGGAACTTCATTTATATGGTTTATGGTTAAATGAGACCTGCAGGTGAGCCTAAAGACAGCTCTCTGTGTTATGCACATACATGCTGTGAGCTGATAACATCTGTGAGTACAGGGAAGAAAACCAAGAACACAAGATGAATACAGTAATGATAAGTCATCATTTATCTTTCACATTATTCTAATAATGTTACAGTGTATTTTAATGTGTGGTCCTCAAAAGTTAATAATTGTAAATACTTAGCTGCCCTAAGTGAGAAAATTTTTCCCCACCCCTACATTGAGTGGCAGAAGGGTGGAGGAATGCGTGCTGGATTATGATCAGAAACACAGTGCCTTCCCCAAAAATGAGACTGTCTCTTGTTAACTGACATGTTCTTACAGTTTGAGGGTCAAAGTTCTGTCCTTGCAAGATGTGTAATCTTTGTAAGAGAATGCGAAGGAAATCTTAGAGCTCTATAGAGATGCTTATTTTCATACCTTTCTTACATTATTTTTTTTCTATGGGAAATATAAAATTTATCAATATGAATTAAAATGGAAATTGGAAATATTATTTTAAAAATAGAGTATATACATTATTAAAAGCTGTCAGATAATTTTCTTCAGATAGGGGAAGAGAACTGAAGTCAAGCAAGACTTAAGTTCTGTCCTTGCTCTGAAACTTGCCCTTTGTAGATATGCTCATCTTATGTTTTTCATTGAACTGGAGGGTGCTGTGGTGTGTGTGTCTGCCATGGTAATTACAAACTAGAAGGAAAACAGGCAGTATACTCCTGTCTCCAAGCTAATTAGCTCAACTGAGTGGGAGAGCTTACTGGTCTGAGACTAAATATGATCCTACTTTGGGGACTTCGCCTGTGCTATCTTTGCATGTATTGCTATTGTAGATGTGTGAAAAAGGGTCTTGCAGTAGCTGAGTCTTGGTTCCAGGCTTTAAGTATTTTCTAAATCTGTTCCTTTATCTCACCAGTAGAGATGATGATACTTGTATTTGGAAAACTCTTATGGATTATCTCAAAAAAAAAAAAAAAATTTAGAATATATTGGAACTTACTATAAACAAATTTTACTCTAGCTTAGGAGCATTGTAAAACAGTATGTAAATATTCTAGTGATTCAGAAATAGTTGACTGGTGTCTGCATATTTGATAAATTACTTGAACCTGTGGGTTGAGCCAACCCCTAGTAAATATGTTCACCTGTGGGGAGCAGGTAATCAATGCAGGAAGGCACAGAGGGAACAAAAAGCAGAGAAGATTTTCTGCATGAAAGAAAATTCAATCTTGGTTTTGTCTTGAAAGTCTCAAAATTCAATTTGGAGAAGGTTCTAAGAAAAGAGCAAAGTATCCAAAGGGATGTCAAAAAAAGAAACGAAAGGTAAGTTTTATTCACCAGTGTTCTAAGTATGGATAAGAAAATATTGATGGAAGGTAGGAATGAATCCTCATACACTCTCTACAGTTCTCAAAATAAGCTTTATCTGAATGCAAAGGGGTCTAGCCTATATCTAAAGAGAAAGGAGGCCTAAGATTCAGTGTAACATACTCATAATGTAAAACTCTAATCCTAAGAAGTTAAGAGTTACATGAAAACTCTGAGAAAGTAAGCGAAGAGACAACTAGCTTGTATTTGGAGTCTGAAGAGGTGTTTGCTGATGTTGTTTAGTCTTTCTGTTGCTGAACAAGGATGAGACAGTGTGGCTCAGCTGGAGGACAGTCAAAATTGCAGAGGCATGCAATAGCTCTTTGTTCATGGGCAGGAGGTATTTCAACCCATTTTGATTCTACTTTTTAAGAACTGAGAGCTGTTGAGTATGGAGGGACGGACATCTAGGTTTAATATGTGATATTCTTTTTAACGAAGACTATAAGGGTACTCATTTGTGTATATGTTCAATTCCTATAGATATCTTACACACGTTAATTTATTTAAATGCAGATCTGACCCAGGAAATAGAATTTTGGTCACTATGCGTGAAATATAGATAGTCTTTGTTTTGAGATAAATGCAGGAGCGCAGTGGTTACTATTTTTTCTTCATCTTATGCGTCATCAGTAAAATGGTAATTCCATTAAATATTTGTGCATTTGTAGATCAGAGTAACTTTTTCACAGTATTTTGTCTGAACTGAATGAAATGTCATTAAATTTCAGTTCACTAAGAGGTTATTTTGCTGAGAGTTTCATAACCAGAATTAAAGTTTCAGCTATAGAAAATGAATACAAGGCAAATACTTTGTTACATATCCATTTTTTTTTATCAGAAATTGAAACATCAGCTCTTTTTCATTTAATTCTTAATATTCCTAATTATATATCATTTGAAATTTGAGCCAGAACCAGCAAAAGGAGAGGAATGTGTAAATAAAGTTTTATTTCATTTGAGAACTTGTTCTTAGACTGCCAAGCCAGTTCAGCAAGTACAAAGTTCAAGATACTTGAGATAAAAAAGACTGAACATTTTATCTACAAATTAAGAGCTTAAGTGTATCCATATACCCAGATCTTTAGGTCCTCTTGTCATGATTCCTTATAGAAAAGTGACAAAATAACTCTGCGGTGTAGTACCTAGAGTTTACAAAACCCTTATAAAATGGTCTCTAAAACTATTGTTACTAAATTGATCTGTGTTTTGAAGTGGCAGGGAAATCGTTGGATGAACTAATTAATTTAACAAAGTATCTCAAGCACAGAATATTTTCCTGTGCTGGGTTTGTGTGGGCAGGGTTTTGTGGTAGTGGGGGAAAGCACTAGAGCTTCTAGAAGCTCCCCTGGCTCCAAGTTGGACTCACCTCTGGCCAAGGCTGAGCTAATTACTGATGGTGGCTGCACCCTACAACAATGTATTTAAGAAGAGAAATCTGAGGGAGGGGGATTTTGAAGGAGGAGTTACAAGGACACCCTTGTGAACACCAAGGTCAGTAGAAGGAAGGAGGAGGAAGGGGGGCAGGTGCCCCAGAGCAGAGCCCCCCTGTATCCCATGGTAATAGCAGGGAAGATTACTGGAGGAGCAGAGATTTTCCTTTGGAGGATGCCCGGGACAGCCCCCGCAGTTGTAGTTTGGTGCTGGGAGGACTGCAACATGTGGAGGTGACCCATGCCGGAGCATCTCAAGAAAAATGTATCCTGTGGGCAGGACTCATGGTGGAGAGAGTTTGCAGAGGACTGTCTCTCATGAGAGGGATGCCACGTGGAGCAGCGGGAAGAATGCAGAAAAGTGCTTCCCCCCTGCTTTGAAGGAAGAAGCAGTGGACTGACTGCATCCCCCATCCTCTACCTCTGTGCTGTTGAGGGACGAGGTAGAGAAATAGGCAACAAAACTGAGCCTGGGAAGAAAGGGAGGGTTGCGGGGAAGTGTTTTAAGATGTGGTAAGCTTCTGACTGTCCTGGTCTGTCTGTTAAGTGTTGGTTTTGTTAGTGCTTTTAATAAAAATTATATCCTTTTTCTTCCTCTAACGAGCCTGTATTTTACCTGTGACCCTTAATGGTTGTGTGACCCCTCTCTGTCTTTATCGCCATACCAGAGCCTTTTGATTCATTTTTGTCCTTCCCAGCACTGGAGGGGAAGTAGCAAGTTGAACAGCTGCATGGTGCTCAGTTGTCCTCTGGGCTCAGACCATGACATTTCCCTTCAGAGAAGCTTCATATTTTTATAGCTCCTAGTTGCCTTTATTCAGGCAATGTGTTTACATTAATTGCTAAAACATTGACTTCAGTGATCTGTGTTTTCTCACATGGTGTTTGGTTTGATGGAGCACTGCACCTTCCCTTAGAAATATCCTTTACTAATGTTACCTTGGGGGAGGGGGGGATAGAGTTTCAATTAAAAGGAAATAAAGCGAAACTGGTTTTTATTGAATTTTGAGGAATTAGGATGCTAAATGTGCACAATAGCAATAGTCTCTCTTAGTATGTAGAAGGCTCAAGATTGTTTAAAGTGGACCCTGTTTAGGGAAGGTATTGATGTGTTTATAATAACAAGTATATTGCCAAGTGGCAGATTTTTAAGCTGGCATGGCTGATTCATTCATTATTAATATTAGGAATTACCATTTTGGAGACCTGAATTGATGTCCTGTGGTGAGCAGATGACTTCTAGCACCTGACTCACCTGATAGCATCTTTGCTTGCCTCAAAAGATTTAATCATGGATTCAGAGAAAAAAAAAGTGCAAATAGTTCCATTACATTTTGTAGGAATATGTGTTGCTCGCATATAGAGCTTCCAGGATCAGCGTCTACTAAGGCATTATATTTTCCTCTCCTATGAAGAAAGGGACTTTTTAATCACCAGTGAAAAATAGTTTTCTTTCAGGAACTGGAATTTGTTATTTGTAAAGGAAAGATTTTAATCACTGAAGAGGTGAAGCCAACACTGACTTATAATTGGTTAATTGTGTAGATTCTCTGATGTAGTTTGCAGCTCTACAGCAGCACAAGCACATTCAAGCTAATTTGTAGTAGCTGTGTCACGTTGCCTGGCTGTGTGCTTGTGTAGGAATGTTAGCCCCTGTGAAGGAGATCCCACAGGCTACATCAAGACTGCATAGCTCATGTGCTTCATCCTCCTCATCTTAAGAGTTGTCCAGATCAGAGGCTTGACTGGAAAGCACCACATTTCCTTCCTGTGTAAATTGGAATGCCGAGGTGTGGTGCCTGGGGAGAGGGAATTTTCATTCCAGTGGAGAGCTAGCACACAGTAGGGTACACACCAACACCCAGGAGGTGGGAAGTGATCAGATTCCTCGTTATGGGCAGCACTAGGGATCTCAAGATGTGAAGTAAAATTCTTGGTGATTTGCTTTATTCCATCCCCTCCCTCCATCAGAACACAAAAAGAAGAAAAAGTAACAGAAGCATTTTGTTGCACAAAACATGATAACCTACCATATTTTCCTACAGATCATCCTTTCATTTGTACTCGATTAATTCTTCAGGGTATTTCTTTTACAAATTGAAAGATTTATGCTTCCAACTCTAACACTTCCACGTGATAGAGTACCACTGTTTGTAATCAGAGTTGGTATTTTGACATGACTGAGTCTGGTGGCTTTTTTGCTTTCTGTCTTCTGTTGTCATGTCCTGTGCTGTCCAGATACATTTTGATTTAAAGAAACATAGCCCTGTTCAGGTAGGCTTTACTGGAATGTTAGCAGCAAGTTCAGTTTTGGTTTTCAGCAGCCTGTTTTCCCTTACCAAGATTTCCATGAAGTGATATTTGAAAATGTTTCATAGATATTTTTCTTGTAGTTTTATCTTTCCTGCCATGGCTCTCAATATAAACATTGTTTAGAAGTATTTTTGTATTGTTCTGTTCCATATTACTTGGAGAATGGAAGTATGCTGTAGTTAAAGCAATATTCTTTGAAATAAAACGTAAAACTCAGTGTGAGTGTTCTATAAGTAAAATATTTAATTTTGAGAAAAAACACTATGTAAACAAAATATAGAGCTTAATCATATATAAGTTGGTTGATGGTCTCCCTGAAACACCCAATAAATCTTTCACCTAATACTTTGAGGCTCAGTTTCTATTTGTCCCTTGAAGATCTATTTGTCCCTTGAAGGTTTTTTTTTTTAAATTAAAAAAATATAATATAAATCAGTAAATAAAACATATGCATAGAGACAAGATTAATGCATAGAGACAAGATTAATTAATTCTAAATATATTTTAATATAATTTATATTTATAAAATGTGGTTTATATAATTACATATTTTAGAATTGTGTTTCTCTAAAAAATAATGTGTTCCTTTATTAATGCTGCTTTTAAAGTTAATATGCTTGTTTAAAGTACTGTTTCTAAGTGAGTCTTGTTTATTGCTCTGTACAGTTTCAAAACAGCATTGTATTTCCATTGTGGTTATTATAAAGTTTGGAAATGGGAAATGATGTATTTTTAATATCAACTTTTTAACACATACCTCTTGACTTTTTTTGTCCATTGCTACCACTTTTCCCTCTTGCCGTACAGGTATGAACACATTCTGATGGCTCCAGACCCACTACCAGTGTATGCCCTGAAACTGTTGGTGACCCTGACTCAACACAGCTCTGCTTCTGTGAGGTGATACAACTCTGTTGCTCTGGGTTCTTTTTGTTTCAGTTATTGTTAATTCCTAATGGAAAAAAACTTAACTTAGATCTCACTATCATACTACTTTGACTAGCACTTAGAAGATGTAGAAAATCCTGGGAGATAATTTGTTATAGAACGCAATCATGTCTTCTGTGCCAATTTCATATGATGCAAGTTATTTTAATATGGATTTAACCAATCAAACACTAGAGACAAAGTCATAAGAATTTTAGTATTAAAATTATTAAAAACGTAAAAAAAAACCCATTAGTACCAAAACATTATCAAAACTGTTGATCCAAGCGTATTTCTACTAGGACAAATGTGGTATGTTCATAAGAGGTTTAGACTTCAAAGCTGTTCAATTTTTCTGCAAATATAGCTCCTCTTCTAAGTTTTAATGTTTGGTATGCTAGGTACACTCAGTATGTTTAAAAGAATCTTAATGTCTCTCTTCTTGTGATAGGGGGAAAAAAAAAAAAGAAAAAGAAAAACGTAGTATAGAACTTAAACTGTTTTTGTTGGTAGTAATAAGGAAGAGTCTCTCTCACATATGTGTGCACACACACAGCTATTCCTTTTCCTGAATCTGCCCAGGAAATTAGTTTGCTCTTGCACTTACCATTGTCTGTTAGTGCTGTTTCATAGGATTACAGCTAAGAAGTCACTGTGTACCATACTGTCTTACTTTGAATGAGAAGAGCACAAGATTAAAAAAAAAAATAAGGAAGGAAACTGAATTTGTTTTCCCACTGGTTTTATTACAAAAGAGGAAAACATCCTCTCTTAATCTTTTGTGATGCTACTGTGAACAGTGCTTTAATATACTAAGTAGACTACAAATGAACTAAGAAATAGAGTGGGTTGAGATTTTAAATGGTTTGAATACAGTAAATGTACTTAATTATATTTTTATTGTATAGAAGCTGTTTATGCTAGTGCAGGATTTTATGTATTATACAAATAAATAGTACAGCTTTCTATTTTTAGAATTAACCTAGAGATACGAGTCATAAAAATATTTCTGTAACTAGAATGCTGGATAATATATCAGCACTTTTCTTCTGCCTAACGAATTCTATTTATTTGAGGAATTGTGTATATTTGCCATTATGTTCAATGCAGGTAGATTGTGGATGCACACTCATCCTCGTGGTCTTCTTGAAACAGACAGCAATTCTTCTCTTAATTTTATTAAAGAGCAACTGTAGATATCCAGTGAACTATGAATAATTTTAAATACCAGTGTATCTGATACTGTTATTTAAGGACCAGCTACTAGATTCCAGATACTAACACATCTGTAATTTTACTGTTTCTCACAAGTCTTACTGGCGCTCTTTTACTTTCACTAAATAATTTGTTTGGCTAGATTTCTGAAGGAGCAGAGTTTATGCAATTTTCTTAATCGGTCGTCTTCCTGATTCTTTGTCTTCTCAGCAAAGTCTTTTTTCAAAAAGAGCAGTATCATAAGATACCTTGTCCTTTGTATGTTTATCAACTTAATGTATAGGTTGTATGTACAGTAGAAAGTCAGACATAATCTATTTGTTAAGGGTTGGGGGTTTTTTGGTTCTTGCTTTGAGTCTTGTACACTGTTTGTTGTGTTCAGTAATGGATCAGATTGATAGATTTTTCTAGTAATAAGGAGGAGTTGATGTGATTTTTTTAAAATTTCTATTAATATGGTTTCCATTAGTTCTTCTTAAATGTTTTGACTATTGTAAGTTATTCTGTACTGTACTAGTCCAGGAAACTTAGACTGGATGATAATTCTTAGCTTGGCTCTTAGACTTACAGATAAGGTTGTGAAATGTGGCTATATATTTCGCTGTGTGCTCTTATGCAGCTACTTGACTTACCTTTAGTCAGAAACTTATAGCATTTGATGGCATTAATATATCTGAAAGCTAAACACTTGAAACTATGGAGTCTTTTTTTTATGGGTTGCAAAAATAGACATTTTCGGTAGGAAGGAAGTGAGACAGTAAAGGAAATAGAGTGGAGGTGGGGGGAGTGTCAGATATTGCATCAGATAATCTTGAGAGTGCAACACATTCCAGTATTTTGTTATTAAGGTCATTTCCTGAGGGGGAAAAAAAATAATCTAAAAACTAATAGTGTGACCCTTCTTAGATTTATGGTGGATTGAAGGACAGGAGAGCAAATTAAGGAATTTTCCCCACCTCCTGTCCTCACTGTAAATTTCCAGGACAGACATTAGGTGCTGATCTAGAAAATGGGAAGAAGCAGCAGAAAACAAAATGGGAAGGTGCTGAAGAGCCACAAAAAAATCTGCTTCTTCTAAATACCACAGATCTAGGATCTGTGAAGATGATAGATGGATTGACCTTGTACACTGCAGCAGATTGTCTTGACTAATTAAAGTAACTCTTTATTACAATGTCTTTGAAATCATCCAAGAATGGTCCAATTTTCAAACTTCATTTACTCTACTGTTTGTACCCATGCATTATCTATTAAAGGTGCGTTTTAGAGTTGATGTTAATAATAAATTGATCCTCTTACATACATCATGATGTTCTACATTAGCATTTGTTTACATTTCAGTATATTCTGAGATGGTCTATCTAATATCCATGCCCTCTATTTCAAAAATCCAACAGTAAAAAAACCCCAACAAACTCTTTGGAGTTCAATGTAGTGCTTTTAATTGGTTTGTGTTAGTGGAATTGTGATTCAGTTCGCAAGCACTTGTTAGCATCATGCATCGATTATCTCTGAACCTGCTATATTTTCTTTGCCATTATACTAGAGATCTAGGACTCCAGTGCTTTCCTTTCCTGGTGAATTGATTAATGTGGGCTTATACTGCTTTAAAAACACTTTGTTCTTCTCATTAATCATTTTAATTTTCTAGTTTTTAAGGTTTAAATGCTCACTTTAAAAAGTAGATCTATCTGCTTCTAAATTACTTCTCTGTTTTTATGTGTTTTCTTGTTATCTGTAATGAATATGAATAAATTAATATGGAGTAATTCTGATAACAGGTAAGCCTATAGGGCCTAGTCCAACCAAACTGAACAGTGGAATTACATGTTAGAGGCGTACACGTTAGTGAGAAAATCACAATGCAGATGGATTGAGAGAGATTTGTCAGAAGATGATACAATTTTTTTAGAACTTTGGGGATTATCTATGTAGGTTTTGAACCTAATTCTGTTTACACTATTTCACATCTAGGAAAACTGAGTTGTAAAAACCCTGATACTAATATAAAAGAGCAAAGATTTAGTATGATCTTTTGTTGCATTCTGCGTGAAGCATTAATTTGGTAAGAGATTAATCCCCTTGCACTCTACCTGGTCTTCAGAGATTAGAGGGACTGGGGTGGCTGGACTTAACTCTTAATAGGCATGCTGATTATTGCTAGAGGGGGCTGTCCTGGACCACCCACTCCGATATTTGATGTTCAAGACACCCATGGGCTTAAAGTAAGGTGACATAACACCAAACAATCGATTAAAAAATTTATTAAAAGCAGAAGCTATATTTTAACAGAAGCCAATTAAACCTTTTAAAGCTAATCAAACCCCATTAAAGCTCTGTAAACAGTTATCAATAGTGGATAGTAAACCCTGTTATTTTAAAAAAGGGCTGAATGGCCTGTAACATATATGAAAGGGAGAGAAAGAGTGAAAAACAGAGGGAGAGATCTAGATTATCACCATGGGTTCCAACAACGTCTCCAGTCCAGTTCCTGGTCTTGTCGGTGATGGTGGTGGGTGCACACTGAGGTACAACTTGCTGTCCCTTAGATACGCTGGCTCATTTGCATGTGAGGTGGGAGGACACAGGCTCCCTTGTACTCACTTACATGTGAAGCGGGGAAAAGGGTGGGCTTTGCTGGACTCATTTACAAGCGAGGTGAGGGAGGGCAGTGTTTTAGTCTCCGCCTTTAGTCTCACTTCCTACGCTAGTTACAGTCATGCTCCTTGAGGATGCTCAACTTCTGTAACTCCTGATCTTCTGCACAGGCACCACTGAGGGGATTGTGAAGCCCCTTCCCCACATAAACTCTGTGACTTGTTTTGGCCAGGAACATGGAACCACGCACCCTCCTACATGCCCCAGGTGCCAGGCAGAAGCTGCCCACACCCGTGAGATGCGCAGCCACAGCGTTTGAGGCATTAACTCTTTCAGTCTCTCACATCTTTTGCTTTTCCTATTATTTGGTATCACATTTGCATATATGTTGAATAACACCAGGCAGGAAGACTTACACAGAAACAGACGCTTGAAGCGTTGTGTGTCAGCTAATAACACTGTTGTCAAGTCACACATCATTATAATTCATATCAAAGGCAGTGGTCAGAGTTCATTATTGCAGTTTGAGTTCTCATAGTCTAGTCATGTACTGACTGTAATACTAATCACCATTTTTAATGTAAAACGCAACTCCTTAGTGTTACATTTTATAAAAGTTCCCCTTTAGTAAAGAAATTAGCTATTAACCTTAAACCTGTAATTTTGTTTCGTCTTTTGTGTTGCTGATCAAGTGCTGAATGTCTAAGCTTTAAAAATGAGGCTACAATTTGATGTTACTGTTAAGTCAGTTATTGAAAAATGTCATATTGTAAGGTTCACATATTTCCTCTCAATGTAAAGCACTAAACAGGAGAAAACACCATTCATTCTTGGTTATTTTTACTTTCAATAGTTAATTTTTGCCATTATGAATATAAATAGCAAATAAAAAATATGCAGCTAATAAGGAAGGGTCAGCTGGTCAGGGTACTACAGTTAGAGTTGCAGACTAGAATGAATCCAGTTCTGCCACAAATCCCCTGTTCAGCATGAAGCAAATCTACACATTGTCTTGTGTTCAACAGTAGGTGCTGAGAGAAGATTATAGGAAGAAGACAAGCGAGTGGCAATACTTTTTGCAGGCTTCCTCAGCCTCCTTGAGTTGTTTTTCAGAAACCATGTAAGATGTGGTGTTCTGTAGAAAGCAGCTGTTGATGAGTAATTTTTCATTTCATTTACATGGATTCAAATATATATTTGACAAATAACTGTCAGCATCAATAGTTATTCCATAGCATAATCACCTGCATATGAAGATTTATCAACCTTAGGGGTTTTCTTTGCATTTCTTTACTTTGGCAATTGCCTCTTCATTTGATGCCATCAAGTTCTTACTGTGAAAAAGAAGCAAACAGTACTTCATAAATTTCTGACATACTGTCTCCTTTAGCTGTACTTTTTGCAATCTGAACAGTACTGCCTGCTTTTTTTAAGAGCCTTTAGTAGGGTTCCTTATAAAATAAATTTTGAAAGCTCAAAAATACTGTATCAATGAGCTCTCTTTGTCCAGACACAGACTGACTTTTTCAAAGATCTGTCATGGATTTGACATTTCATCCCTTTAAAATCAGTGTCTTGGTTCTTGCTCTGTGCGTGTCCACCAGTTCTGTTCTTCAGAACAGCTTGTCTTTGTTTGTTCTGCTTAGAATGTCTGTAATACCCAGATTTTCACCCTTTATCTGATTTTTCTCAAAAGTTAGTATCCAATAACATCACATTTTCTGTCTTTTAAATCTCTCCCATGAAAGCAGAGAGTTTTAAATAAGGTAACATACAGTTAACAGCTATTTTCTTCTCTAGTTCCTTTTGAAGTTTTGGGTGAGTGCTGTCTAGTCCTGGTGATTTGTCTGTTAGTTTTGTCTATAGCCTCTTTTACTTTTTTTACTATAGCCTCTTACTCTTTTACAGTTTACAAACTGACACCACAGTTTGAGACAGGTGACCATATAGAATCATGTAGGTTGGAAAAGACCCCTAAAATCATTGAATCCAACTGTAAACCTAGCACTAAACCTACCACTAAACCATGTCCCTAAGCACTACATTTGCATGTTTTTTTTAAATACCTCCAGGGATGGTGACTCAACCACTTCCCTGAGCAGCCTATTCTGATGCTTGACAACCCTTTCTGTGAAGGAATTTTTTCTAATATCCAATCCAAACCTCCCCTGGTGCAACTTGAGGACATTTTCTCTTGTCCTATCTCTTGTTACCTGGGAAAGGAGACCAACATCCATCTCTCTGCAACCCCCTTTCAGGTAGCTGTAGAGGGTGATAAGGTCTCCCCTGAGCCTCCTTTTCTCCAGGCTAAAATACCCCAGTTCCCTCAGCTGCTCATATGCATTCCCCACAAAGAAAAATGCTGCTGTTAGAACTTCTCCAAGCTAATTTATGATAAAAATGAATGTAAATATACTTTTCTTCCCATTGGGAACTTATAAATTGGTACCTTTACAGCAAGACAAAGTTTTACCAAAAAAAGATTGAAGCACTTTTTAAAAGGAATTTTTGCATAATTTACATATTTGTAAATTTTGTATGGTTGGTTGGGGTTTTTTTAGTACATAAATATCACCAGGAATTCAAGATTTCACTTGGTTAGATGATGAATTAAAAAAATAGGTGACAAAGTCATTCTTCCTTTTTGCTGTCTAATAAACCTCTAATTCTTTTTCTCTTCAGTAGGAGAGCTTCACAAAGAGAGGTTGGAGTGCAACCCTCTGTAGAGTGAACATAGCCTACTGACTAGCTAAATTTCCCCCACAGAGAGAAAGCTGAGGTTGAATAAGTAGTTTGGAACCTAGGTCTGTCTTGCACTTCTAAGGAAAACATTTGGTAACCATTAAAACAAAACACACCAAAACCCTAAACCGACCCTTTTTAAAAAGAAAAGAAACTGAGTAGTGCATGAGACTGTGAATTCTAAATGGGTATTGATTACTGAACCTGGAAGGTGAGAGAATTTTAGGCCTTCATATTGGCTAGAATGCCGAGATCCCTCCTCAGTGTTCTGAATATTGCAAATCTGATTTTAGGCCCATATTCTCTACATATATAGAGACATGCATCTACTTTTTATTATTAGAAATTCTAGGACGATGAGGACACCTCAATCCTCATGCAGATCCAACTCAGAAATGCTACTATTCCCAAATGTTCTCAATGTTTTCTTGCTCATGCTTTTCTTTGATAGGTAAATCGTATATTAGTTTCGTATGTTTTGTTGTTGTTGTTTTTTTTTTAATGGAGGAAATATTCAGAGAACTGAAAGATAACCTTGCTATATTGTAACACTGAGTGATGGTGTTCTAACTGCTTACAGTTTTATTAAATGAATATAGATAAGGTTGTTTCGTAGCTTTGTAGTAAATAATTATTAAAAATAATTTTTTTTAAGCTTCATTTTTATCTAGATTTTTGTTTTGCAGATAAGGATGTATTTGCCCTTGTGTCCTCTTTCTTTCTGTAACAGAAAATAGGTTTGGATTTTTAGCAAGTTCCAAAATATTTACCAGTCTATTCCCTAGAGACTCTGCATAGAAAGAACAGTTAGAGGTAATCATACATGCAAGAACTGCAGTCTCTACACAAATTAAAATCTGAAATGTTGATCTTAATTTTCAATTCAGGTTTTAATCACGTTTTTGAATGGATGGCTTAAATTCACTTTAATGGCGCTCTTCTTCTTTAGATATTCCTTAATTATTTTTAAAATGTCTGAGATGCTTGTTTACAAGTGCTTCTGTGAAGAAAAGGTCTTGCTTTGTGGAAGGCTTACCAGCCTTCTTTTATATCTCTTTCAAACTTCTGCAATTTCTCAGAGATTGTGACAGCCTTTTTGTCATGTAGTAGAATGAAAGTTCATAGGAATTGAGAACACTTGAAATCAATGTTAGCTGACTGCCTGAAGAAGCAATCTCCAGTGTGTGAACTGGGACCTTTGCTTTCTCACTCACCCCCTGCCATTTATCCTTCATCAGCCATCTATCAATCCAAAGGTTGTTTTTGTTTTAAATTCAGTAAGAATTTTTTTTTTTTGCGGGGTGGTGTGTGTGTGTGTATGTGTATATATATATAATATAATAATAACATCTTGGTTGATGTAAAAGACTAATTGGAATCCTTATTCATGCAAATAGTTCTGCATAAACACTCTCAGGCATGAGAGTGTGTAGCTATAGAAGAGCAATATGAAGAAAAAGTTGCTTGGCATACTATTGTGTTTTTCATATCATAGAATCACAGAATATCTCATCTCAAGTTGGAAAGGACCCATAAGGAATATCAAGTCCAACTCCCTGCTGATTGCAGAACTACCTAAAACTAAATCATATGACTAAGAGCATATGACTAAAAGTTTTTTCAGAATTTTCTGAAGATTTTTCACACACCAGTTAAAATTATTTAGCAAATGATTTTATGTTTAAGGAATTGTAGCTACTTAGGGCTGAAATCTCAGTCAGACTTGACTTTAAAGTTATAAATACATAAATGCTTAAAAAAAATTAGAAAATAAAAAGGACTTGGAGAAGTATCTGAGGTATGGTTGAAATAATTTGTTTAACCAGCTATTGATTTACTTTAGACAATATTATAATTTTGTGAAACATCAAGATGTATTTTGTGCTAAATAGAAATCTGGAAATTAACTTATAAAAACTTTAATGCAATTTTAATTTAATAAAATGTTAAAAAGTAGCAGAACTGGAGAAAGGACTAACATTGTTGTGCTTCCTTGTCTTCAAACAAGTCTTTAAAACTCCAGAAAGAATGGAATTGGTTTTCTTATTTTCCAGTTGGATACAATAACAGTCTAAAATACACAATCACAACCTGGCAAAAACTTCAGAAAATATTAGTCTTCAAGCTTTAATAGCAACAGCATCAAAAAAGCTCTGCTAAAAAAAAATGGTTTAGGATCCTTAAAGGAAGTAAGATTTACTAGACTTTCATCAGTTCCATTTGTGATGATTAATGAATTTCATCCTTGAAGCTGAAAAATTTCTTGAGGTATAATACATCTTAAAACCAGTTTTAAAAGTAAGATACCATGATTGTATTAAAAAGCTTTTCAATTGTATCACTTCAGATGTTTCAGAAGATGAGTGGGTTTATCAGAAATTATAGTGATCACTTGACCATACTTGAAATTAATTGTGTTTTAATTCATCTGATATTGAAAGTTTATGAAGTATGATTAATTTAATAGACTGTCCAAGAGCCTGATTGCGAGATGTGTATTTTTAAAGATATGCATTTCTTTTCCACAGAACTCTTACTGATTATTAATTACATCACTAAGTCCTCATTGCTTTCTGTTCTGATAATGTGAACTCTTAATAAAATTTTATTGAGATGTTATTTTGTCTAGACTAAAAGATAGATATACTTCAGCAAAATATCAAAATTTGGAATGAATGATTGACATTCTTTGGTTCAGTTGAACCTTGTAACTGGAGTACTCACTAAATCACTTTGAATCAAATTGATCAGGGACTTGGAAATGAGTCTCCGAAGTCAGTCCTTAGTAGAAAGAACAATCATGCAGGTATTTCATCTAAGACTGGACACGTTGGTACAGTCCAGTGTTCCTTAATTTTTTTTCATAGTGAAGTAAAACTAATGTTAAAATGTGTTAAGACAATTTGAATAGAATAATTTTGAGTGTATTTGCAAACTGTGGTATAGATTCTCCTTACATTTTGGAAATTGTCCCTAAATGAAGCTTTTGTTTTCTAGTAAATTTTAATTTCTACAGTCATGTAGAGTTCAGAATACAGTTTTGATTGTTATGGAGAGTGAGAGGGGAAGAAATTAAAAATTGAATTAATCAAAGCTACAGTTAGTGTCAGTTTATGGCTTTGTAAATTAGTTTCTGTCATTTTCTGCAAGTTTATATCATATGTAAATCAATGCATAGTTTTCCTGTTTTAATTTCTTAGAGATAAGTGGAATAGAAAAATTATCAGCCATGTATCCATATGGAAACAAGTCACTGAACAAACTGAAATAAACTTTAAGTATTATCACTGGCAGTATTGAACTACAACTCACAACAGAACCAACTATACTTATTATATGTAGAAAGCTAGGGTGTGTATAAAAAAAAAGGTAAATACTTAATCTCAGGAGGAAGGTTGCTTTTTATTTTTTTTTAAATTCTGATGGTATTGGTCAACTAGGAATAGCCTGGCATATTACTTTACTTTATAGATCCTAGCACTTTGCAGATAGTCCGTTCAGAGAAGTTATTTGTCCTTTCTCGAGTGTAATCAGCAATGTGAATTGAAACACTATGGGCTTAAATCTCAAATTCTTGATGTTGGAGTGAATGAAAAAATTTTATGATCTCAGCAAGGAAGAAAATAGGAGACTATTGAAAATGGCTTGACTATGTATTTTTAATGTTTTAGACTAAATCAGTTGTTTTTCAAAGCTATAAGGAAGCATCAACTCAAAGGTTTCAAGAGACCATGAAGATAACACATAGTGGAAATATCAATATAAATTTTTCAAGCAAGATATCCCACAGGACTTAGTACTCAAGGCAAAGAAATACAGTTTTTAAAATCAGATATTTATTAGGGCCAAATTTCATGTAATTTCTGTTAAAAGTGAAGCAAAGATTTTTATACCCTAAAAAACAGGGAATGAATATAATTCCAATAAGGCAAAGTTTTTATGTTGCCACTGAGTGTGCAGAGAACAGTTGCAGAAGCTACGACTTTGTCAGAGAGCTTCAAACATTTTTGTTTATGACTATAACCCTTAGTGTCCCTCAAACTTTTGGTCATAATATTTTCTTGGTTTATACCATGTTGTAGGTCTGTAATAATTGGGGCTGATAACACATACAATTCACTTCTAATTAAAAAAATAAATATATAATTTTCATGTCAACTTGCAGTTACTGCTTCACTGACTGGGAATAATTTTGTATTATGATTTTGTATTAAAAAGGGGGACATTTTATTTTAGGATTGTTGGTTAGGTATTCTATACAACTTGTAAATAGGTAAGGAAAAATTGTAGGAAATAATGTGAAATTGGTAAAGCACAATACATAGTGATTTAGACATTTCGAAAGACAAATATTTCTATAAAAATATAAATTTTGAAGGTGGAATCTGGACAGGAATTGAAAATACAAACTGTTCTCCCTCAGTAAATTTGCTGAGACTGACAAAATGACAGGCATTGTGTTGACACCCTTCCAATAAATATGTGCAACAAACATTTTTTGAGCTTATGCTGGGACTGAAACTAAGACCCTTTCATTTCACCTCATTATTAGTGGAATAACATAATTGAATAACAGTTCAACTACAGATACATGATAAGTGTCCTGATTAATAGCAGATTTGTTTTTAATACAAATCTTCTTATTATACTTACTGAAAAATATTTTCCTTGAATTTCACATACTTTGACAGCTGTAGCAAATACTCAAGATATTTGAAAGAAGAAATATCCTACATCAGATTTTTTTCTTACAGTGGAGTTGTACAGCTTTTTGATGCTCAAATCTTGCTCCTTTGAGTTTATGAATAGCAGTCAGCCTTTCCTTGTTAGGTTTCCCATGTTCAGTATTAATTAAAAGGTCATAAAAACGCATAATCACAACTAATGATGATGTGTATATCTTTTACATACAGAACTTTATCATTGTGTTTATGTACCTTTTCTGCCTACTACAAAAAAAAGTAGAGCGTTAAATAAAAAATCTAATTATTCTATCAACATAATTTTCTGCCTGCAGAAACTTGAGAAGTCCTCTCTTCCTCCTTGCCCCTTGGGTCATTTGAAACATAAACTACAGTTGCTGAGAAGGCTTAGGAACTGGAATTGAAGAATAACTCTTTTCAAGAAAATTGACTTAAAAATAATTGGGATCCCTAAAGATAAGGTTGATAGATCTTCTCCCTGATGTATTTTGTGGTAGATACCATTGTAAATTGTGCCTTAGTATTTCTTAAAATCAATGGTAAGATCATTGTCTTTGCCTTTGAACAGCTACTGAAGGGCATGGTATGAAAGTGTGGCTGTAAGATGACTTTGAAACTTTTTAGTTCGGTGGTGGATCTTTATTTTTTGTGATTTGCCCAGAAATAGTAAATTTATGTCAACTCTTCTTTAGGTTATTCAAGGTGCCAATGGCCCTAAGAGTCTATTCCGACTTCGAAACTCATATTCCAAAGTTTCCTCACTCTGTAAAATTTATCAAGGAGTTTTGAGTTTAATATTTCCACCAAATTTCTGTCCTTCTATGCTCCTAAAATGGCATGAGGTTATGGATGTGTTGGCTGTTTTGTGTTCATTCTCTAGCCTTTATAGTAGCTTTTCAGTTTGAGAATACAAGCACTTGCATGCTTATGGGTTTAGGCTTTTTGTGAACTATCCAGACCAAAAATAGACATGAACAGCAGCAGACTGCAGTGCATCATGATATAAAGAGCATGTATTCTTAAGTAATTTGTCAGGGGTTAAAATCAGATTCCATTTGTGTATTAACCCCTGATTTTTATTGTGAGGTATGTCTTGCTTGTTTCATTGCTGTCCTTCTATAAAAGGTATTTATTCTGTATAATGAGAAGTGAAAGACTAATTAGTAGCATTTACTCCAAGTGTAGCACTCTGCAGCTTTTTTATAAAAACTTGTGATGATGATATAATATACTGATTTTTGAAACTGAATTAACTTAAAAGCACAAGTGACAGTGTTTTGGAAAATTCACTGCTCTGTATTTTTACAGAAGAATTTTTCCCTGTTTCTTTTATTTAGGGACCAGCTGCCACTGTAGGTATAGTCTACCTACAGGTAAATCCTACCTATAAAGGAGGAAAAGAGCAATCTGGATATGTAGAATTTATAGTTCTGTATTTTAGCAGAGAATTTGTTTTAAATTTTTTTTTAAAAATAAGAATGTCTAATTATTAGACAATTTTAATTAGAGCAATAGAATAGTGATCTTATTAAATTGCCTTCTCAGTGACAAAAGTATTATTGATTTCACTGGTTCCCCCCCCCCAACTTGGTATAATACCCAGTTTGAACACATACAACTGAAACATCTCATCAATTTTTCATGGGAGAAAGAGTTCTCTATAGGGAGCCAGTACAGATGTTCCTGATGCTCAGTAAGAAAGCAGTTAGTCTTATGCTTTCTCCTCAAGACTGCCTTCATTAGCATGTACTGTAATTATTCCCAAAATAAGTGAATACAAGGCATTGTAAATCCACACTCTGGTATAAGGTACTTCCATTTGTATGCAAGTGCTGGGACAGAGCACTTAAACTCTAAAACAGAAGCCCTGTTCTAAGGCTCTTCATAGTAGGAGCCTGGAATTGTTAAGGGATCACACCTGTACAAAAAGCCTTTGGTTTGATGCTCAGTGTCCTACAAGTAGGTTTGTGTTTTGCAAGAAGGCAGTTTAGGATATCTTAGAAAAACAAATCTTACATATATTTTGAAAGCAAAATTGCAGGCATAATCTCATGCTGAAAATTGTTAGTGTGTTAAAAAATCAGGTTGTACTGATGGCAAGTCTTATAAAATTGGATGACTAGTTATTTTGAGCCAGTGTTGCTTATCTGAATGTAGATTTAAATGAGAATCAGAGAATCATCTGTTGGAAAAGACCTTGAAGATCATCCAGTCCAACCACTAACCTAATATTGACAGTTCCCAATTACACCAGATCCCTTAGAGCTATGTCATCTCTACTCTTGAACACCTCCAGGGATGGGGATTCCACCACCTCCCTGGGCAGCCCATTCCAACACCCAACAACCCCTTCTGGAAAGAAATGCTTCCTAATATCCAGTCTAAACCTTCCCTGGTGCAACTTGAGGCCATTACCTCTTGTCCTATCACTTGTTACTTGATTCAAGAGACTCATCCCCAGCTCTCTGCACCCTCCTTTCAGGGAGCTGTAGAGGGCAATGACGTCTCCCCTCAGCCTCCTCTTCTCCAGACTAAACCCCCCCAGTTCCCTCAGCCGCTCCCCGTACGACCTGTGCTCCAGACCCTGCACCAGCTCCGTTGCCCTTCTCTGGACAGGCTCGAGTCATTCAATGTCCTTTTTGTAGTGAGGGGCCCAAAACTGAACACAGTCATCGAGGTGTGGCCTCACCAGTGCCGAGTCCAGGGGTCAGATCCCTTCCCTGTCCCTGCTGGCCACGCTATTGCTGACACAAGCCAGGATGCCATTGGCCTTCTTGGCCCCCTGGGCACACTGCTGGCTCCTGTTCAGCCGGCTGTCAATCAGCACCGCCAGGTCCCTCTCTGACTGGCAGCTCTCCAGCCACTCCTCCCCAAGCCTGTAGCGCTGCTGGGGGTTGTTGTGGCCCAAGGGCAGCCCCCGGCATTTGCCCTTAGTGAAACTCGCCCAGTTGGGCTCAGCCCATGGCTCCAGCCTGTCCAGGTCTCTCTGCAGAGCCTCCCTACCCTCGAGCAGATCAACACTCCCACCCAACTGGGTGTCATCTGCAAACTGACTGAGGGTGCACTCAATCCCCTCGTCCAGATCATCAATAAAGATGTTAAACAGGAGTGGCCCCAACATTGAGCCCTCAGGACACCACTTGTGACCGGCTGCCAACTGGATTTAACTCCGTTCACCACAACTCTTTGGGCCCAGCCATCCAGACAGTTTTTTACCCAGCAAAGCGTGTGCCCATCCAAGCCTCGAGCAGCCGGTTTCACCAGGAGAATGCTGTGGGAAATGGTGTCAAAGGCCTTACTAAAGTCAAGGTAGACAACATCCACAGCCTTTCCCTTATCCAATAAGCAGGTCGCCCTGTTGTAGAAGGAGTTCAGGTTTGTCAAGCAGGACCTGCCTTTCATAAACCCATGCTGACTGGGCGTGAGCATCTGGCTGTCCTTCATGTGTTGCGGATGGTACTCAGGATGAGCTGCTCCATCAGCTTCCTGGGCACCAAAGTCAAGCTGACAGGCCTGTAATTTCCCGGATCATCCTTCCAACCCTTCTTATATATGGGCATCACATTGGCCAGTTTCCAATCTGTCAGGACCTCCCCAGTCAGCCAGGACTGCTGGTAAATGATGGAAAGCAGCTTGGTGAGCACCCCAGCCAGCTCCTCCAGCACCCTCGGGTGTATCCTATCTGGTCCCATAGATGTGTGTGTCTGTGTGATGCAGCAGGTCACTGACTGTCTCCTCCTGGATTGTGGGGGGGTCATTCTCCCAGCCTCTGTCTTGTGGCTGAGGAGGCTGGATTCCCTCAGTACAACTAGTATTGTTATTAAAGACTGAGGCAAAGAAGACATTAAGCACCTCAGCCTTCTCCTCATCACTCATTGCCATGTTTCCTCCTGTGTGTAGCAGGGGATGGAGGCTCTCCCTGGTCTTTCTTTTGCTGTTGATGTATTTATAGAATAATTTCTTGTTGACAGCTGAAGCCAGATTAATTTCTAGCTGGGCTTTAGCCCTCCTGATTTCCACCCTGAATAGCCTCACAGCATCTTTGTAGTCATTCTGAGTGGCTAGTCCCTTCTTCCGAAGGCTGTAAACTCTCCTTTTCTCCCTGAGTTGCAGTTCTTCCCTGAGAAGAAAAGGCAAGTCCTTGATGTTTAGTATTATGATTTGCTTATGTGTATGATGATGATTCTGTATGTTTTCCAAATGGCATTGGATCTAATTTATTAGGAATTTTTTAAAAGTCTGAAAAGAACCAAACTACTTTTGATTTAGAATATGACCATTCTATGAAATCAATTCTATAGCTATATTCCTTTTTCACCTGCTTTGACACTTGCTTTGTAAAACTATGTAAGATAGCAGTGAAGAATGTGATATTGTCACTGTCTCTTGTGTACATATATGCAAATTTGGGATAAATCAGATTTAAGTTTTGTTTTAATACATTGCTTGATGTAACTCTAAGCTTTAGCTAAGTTATGTGTATAATTTTCTTTTAAGGCTTCAGATTTTTCTTGTTTCAGTCATAAAAATTTGCAGGTGATCTTTAAGAATACTCATATCGGCTCTAGTTTTGTCTTAGCTTATCTCAGCAGAATGTATCGGTGACTTTGTAGTGCTGTGACAATCAGTACTGCTTACAGTTTTTTAAACCATTTTTTTCAAATTTACTCTTTGCCACAAAAGCGTTTTTCTAGGTTTTGCCTTAAACTAGAGTTTCTTAGCTATTCTTGGTACTTGATTGTATTTTACTGCCAACATGTTCTCAGTTTAAATGCTGTTTACATATCAAAGTAAGCAGCTTTTGCTGGGATAAGTAATTCCAATATGCCCTAAGCATAAGAAGGTTTGTGCTGGCAAAATTGCATTTTGTCAGCATGATTGCTGTTACAGTGCTTGCTCTTTTTGGGAGTCTGTGGTGTTTAAATGACCTTTTTTACATTCAGTATTGTTATACCCACATCAGCAAAATTCTGTTTTACAGGCATGGTCTAAGCTTTTAATTTAACTGGTAGGTTTAGCCCTGGAAAATGAACCTCAATATAGTAACTCTTCCTGTCTGCAATCCTGGCACTCTCTTATGACCTGGCTGTGTCCAAGGTGCCCTAACTGTCTATTTAAGGGCTGTTAGATGGCACAGAGGAGAATTGCTTTCAGGTTCTCCTGAACTGTGTAGGGAACTTGTTGGGGATTCCATTGTATATGGATGGTTTTTTCATCAACTTAATAAGAACAGAAATTGTCCTTAAATTGAAACTTTTTAATGGAAATAATGAATTTCTTTCCTTATATAAACTCTTCTTTTTCTCTGTGAAGAAGTGTAACTACAACTAAAGTGTAACTTGTGCTTTTACACATTTTTGCATGCAAGAAAAAACGAACACGTTTGGTAACTAAGTCACAGCCTAGTTCAACATTAAACATGTTTATATAGGTGTATAAAATTATATTGTTTTGTTATGTTTTAAGCAATCCAGTGGTTGTGTTTTACTCGTCTGTAGGTCCATGTGCCAGTACTGTATAATGCAATAGATCTTCTTGTTAGGCCCCTCCTACCACCCCAACTTCCTACAGATTCTATATGGTCATCATTATTACATTTAGGTGAATGCAAGGATCAGAGAAGTAGGAAAACAATATGAAATACAAACCCATTATTTATACTTAATGTACATATCTGATTTCTAAGTATTTCTCAGTTCTTAATATATACGGTTGTTCTGTTAGCATGCCTTTCATTCCTTTTTTATATTTCCTTTACATAACTTGATTTCAGCTAATATGGACAACCAGGGCTCTGATAGGTGACACTAATCTTAAATTAAGCATGTTATGATTTTATGACCCTTGAATGTTTGTTCTAGCCCCCTTTCAATTTCTTCATTAAGTTCAAAGAAGGGAACATGCAATTCCTTTTATTGCTTCAGTTCACAGTCTAGTGCTTTAGCTTACGCTATCCATAAAAACAATACCTTCTTGTCTCTTCTTACTGGACGTGAATGAAAACTCTTATATGGAATCATGTGATTTTTATGAACATACGGGTTCTTTTTGACAAATAGTTTACCAAACAGAATTAATCTGGTTATTGTTATACCAGAAGTCAGTATAGGGTATTACACAGTAAAGCTTCAAACGTGGAACTAAATGCTTCTTTTAGTCAAATATAACTCCTGTTTATTCATAGAGAACTATATAATTTAACTGTGTTTTAACTGACATAATTCTTGAAAGACAATTTTGTAGGTGTTATATGCTGTGTTCCCACTTTTTCAGTTGTGCAAAAGCATCTGCCTCATGTTGAGCAGATAGCCATAGCAGGCATCTTCAAGACTTTCAGATGTGCTCTATGTGTTTGAGTTCTGCAGTTATTATATGGATTTCATAATACAATCTTACATTATTTCTGTATCACAAAGCTGAACCTACATATTTTTTATGAAGCACTTCAGTAATGTTACAAAGACATGAGAAAACATTTGAAACAGTTTGGTGTTCTCTGTGGTGAATAGGCATCTAGTACAGTGTGTAATGAAAAGGGACAATCATTCTTCAAATTAGTATAATACAGGGAAAAAGTATGAAAATATATAGTTTGTATGTCATTGTAGTGTTTGTGAGAGACATGCTTTACTAATAAATATGAAGTGGTTTGGGTTCTCAGAATAGAAAGGACTGCATTCATGTAAAGTATTACTGTTTTTTCAGAATAATATTCTTTCTTATAAGTATGTATATGCTGGTTTGTATCTGATTTTGAAATTCAGGAGAATATAGCTAAATTCTTTTGGGTAACCACTTTTCAGTATTGTCAAGAGAAGTGGCTGACAAATATATCCTATATTAATATGTTAAACCCAATAAGTTAGTTCGTGCTTTAAAAAACACAGCATATTTATAGTTTCACTATGTGTGCTGAGTCTGTTAATTCAAATTATTAATGGTCCACACTGTTTCATTTTATGTATAGTATTTATGGATTGTTATTAATCTCTGCCATTTAAAAATATTAATTTAATTATTGTTCCACTCATTTGAATCGCATCAGTGAAGGAGACCTAGAAGTAATTTCCAAAGCAGTATAACATTGCTGTTTCTATTTAATAGCTGAAGTGGAGCTCATTTTTGTAAAGAGCTAGTTAAAGACTGAGGTTCTGGGTCATGGATTTTGGCAACAGCTATTCTACTACTCTGCTCCTTTTGTGAGTTTAATGTATTAAATAAGAATTCACTTCCTCTCTTTTAAAATAAATCTTAAAATATGTTTTTACAGCCTTGTGGAAGAAATCCATCTTTTTCCAGTTCTTTTCCAAGTCATCTTGGTAAGAATAATTTTTTTCTTATATATATATTGTGATAGATAGATATCATATCTCCCACATCATGTCAAACTAGTAAGTTTCATTAGACATGTTGATAAAATAATACGTTGATAAAATGGAGTTGAACAGTCTATCAATACCAAAAAATCTAGTGTAAGAAGCCACTTATGTGGTTCTCACTATCTAATCTACATGTATAAAAAGTTTCTCTTATAAATACTTTTTTCTTTTTTGAACCAAATGAAACCCTGAAAAATCGAATTAATGAACTTGCTCCTTAATTAGAACTATATATTTTCCCAACCTAAGCAAGAAATGCTGAGGAACTTACATTTTATTTAACAGTGCAAAACCCGGGTTTGATACTGTTGACATGATAATGCCAATTTGCGCTATTTGCTTTTAGAATTTCTTTCTATGTAAAGTATCAAAGATATAATTTTGGTCACATGCTGAATTTCCATCCCGAAGTAGGATTTGTCACTTATGGAGATCATGAAAATTGTTGATGTTTTCGTGTCTCTGAAATGTTGCAAAACAAATATGTTAATGAAGAAGAAGCATCTGTAGGCTGGTTTGGAAGCTGGGTACTGTGCTGTCCACTAGCTTTCTCATTGCTAAATTCCACAGTCTCTTGTTTATTTTTTCAACCTTTTTGTTTATGAAGTTGTATCAGGTACATGTCCTGTCATGTAAGTATGCTCCTGATGAATACTAAATATGTGTTATAAATAAATATGCATAATATATGCAGTGCAGGCAGATTGATTATTTGGTTTTATATCATTCTTCAAATTCAATCTTACTCAGGGTAGATGATGTTCATAAATGTGATCTGAATCAACTTTGATATTCCTTTCTTGTGTTTAATTATTTTAGTCTTCGTTCTTCCTTTGCAGTGATTTATTTCACTGCCTATCATTTTAAATCTCTGTAATACCACATACCCAGATAAGCCCATTTTTATTAAAGTAACCTCTTTAGTGATGATAGATTTTTTCCACTAGCATACACAACACAGGCTTTATGATATTTTGTGTACATATATGCACAAATCTCTTATAATAAGTATTAAAAATAAAAACATTGTACAGTAGTTCATAGCTTTGACCTGGGATGAATACTGCTTTTATGTAGTAACAAAAGAGGAACACAGTAAAATATGGAATTCAGATGTTTCACGTTAATATCTTCAAATATCGAATTAATGTTGGAAATATCTCCCGGTGTTGGAATCTTGAAGTTTAAGTGCCCCCCCCCCAACT